>NC_091000.1:72652500-72807500 GCF_041146395.1 Eulemur rufifrons | reverse complement strand
CTAATCCTAACCATTAAACCTAACCCTAGCTCTTAAAGCTAACCCTAAACCTTACCCTCACGACTAGACCTAACACTGACACTAACCTAACACCTAACCCTAACCAGAACCCCTAAAGCTAACCCTGAAACCTATCCCTAACCCTAGCAGTAAACCTTAACCCTAAACCTAAGCCCAACCCGTAACCCTAATCCTATCCTTTTACCCTAAAACTAACCCCTAAACCTAACCCCTATACCTCACCCTAACTCTAACCCCAATCCTAATTCTAACCATACGCCTTCATAAAACACTAACTCCTAACCGCTAACCCTAACAGTAACCAAAAACCCTAATCACTAATCCCTAACCCTAACGCTTAACCTTTACCCTAACCGTTAACCCTCACCGTAAATCTTAACACTGACCCTAACCTTAACCTTTAACTTTAAGCCTAACTCTTAACCCTACAGTAAGGAAGACCCTTAATGCTAATGGGATCCCTTATCCCTAACCCTAACACTACAGCTAAAAATAACCCTAACTTTGATTCTTAAACCTAACCCCTAACACTTACTTTAACCGCAAACCCTAACCCTAATCCTAAGCATTAAACCTAACCCTATCTCTTAACCCTAACGCTAGCCCATACCCTAACGCCTAGATCTAACACTAAATCTAACCTACCGCCTAATCCTAAACTTAAGGCTTAATGCTAACTCTAACCCTGAACCGTAAACCTACCCGTAACCCTTAACACTAACCCTATACGTGAACCTTAACCCTGACCCTAACCATTACCCGCACCCAAGCATTTAACCCTGACCCTAACCCTAATCCTTAATGCTAACCCTAACACTAAACCCTAACCCTAAGCCCAACACTTATCCCTAATCCTATCCCTTAACCCTAAGCCTAACCCTAATGCTAACCCCTAAATGTAACCCTAACCGTGACGAGTAAACCTAACCCTAACCTCTAACACAAACCATAGCACATAACTCTAACCCTAAAACTAACCCTAACCCTTACCCTAACCCCTAACTCTTAACCTTAACCCTAAGCGTTAACTCTCACGCTAACCTTTAATCCTAACCCTAATCCTAATCTTCAACCCTAAACCTAACACTTAACCCTAACCCTGTACCTAACCCTAACCCCTCATCTTAACCCTAACCATAAACCTCAACCCGAAACCAAAGTGTAACTGTTAAACCTAAGAGTAACCTTTAACCCTAACCGTAATCCCTAACCCTAAGCCCTCACCCTAACACTAAACTTCATCCTTAACCCTAACCATAATCCTAACCCTAAATCTAATTCTCAGACTTCTTGCTTTCTTAGAGTTTAGAAAGCCTGCAATCCTCCCATGCCATGCGTGAAAGGAGGCTCTACCACTGTGTCCTGCATGAAACCCACGGGCCCATACCCAGAGTATGATAGAGTGGGTTCCCGGGTGCAATCCCAGCCTCCTAAACTCCCCCCCGCCCGCCTAATGCAGACAGGGCCCGTGCGCTAAGCATAAACAATACCTTTAACAGATAACCCTAACCCTGAACATAACACCCAACCCTGTTCCTATTTCTCCCCTTAACACGTAAACCTCACCGTGCGCCTAAATTTAACCTCTTATCCTAACGTTAATGCATAACCCATTTCCTGAGAACAACCCCTATCCCATAATTCTAACCCTATCTCCTAGTCATCACTGTGACACCTAATCCCTAACCCTAATTCTAAACCGCTAACCCTAACCCTAAACCTACCTACAACCCTAACACTGACAGTAACCCTTACTTCTAACCCCAACGCTATGCCTAACAAAAACCCTAACCCTTGACCCTAACCCTTCACCCTAACCCCTAAGCCTTACCCTAACCCTTAACCCTAATCCTAATCCTAACCATTAAACCTAACCCTAGCTCTTAAAGCTAACCCTAAACCTTACCCTCACGACTAGACCTAACCCTGACACTAACCTAACACCTAACCCTAACCAGAACCCCTAAAGCTAACCCTGAACCCTATCCCTAACCCTAGCAGTAAACTTTAACCCTAAACCTAAGCCCAACCCGTAACCCTAATCCTATCCCTTTACCCTAAAACTAACCCTTAAACCAAACCCCTATATCTCACCCTAACTCTAACCCCAATCCTAATTCTAACCATACCCCTTCATAAAACACTATCTCCTAACCGCTAACCCTAACACTAACCAAAATCCCTAATCACTAATCCCTAACCCTAACGCTTAACCTTTACCCTAACCGTTAACCCTCACCCTAAATCTTAACACTGACCCTAACCTTAACCTTTAACTCTAAGCCTAACCCTTAACCCTACAGTAAGGAAGACCCTTAATGCTAATGGGATCCCTTATCCCTAACCCTAACACTACAGCTAAAAATAATCCTAACCTTGGATCCTTAAACCTAACCCCTAACACTTACTTTAACCCCAAACCCTAACCTATTCCTAAGCATTAAACCTAACACTATCTCTTAACCTTAACGCTAGCCCTTACCCTAACGCCTAGATCTAACCCTAAATCTAACCTACCGCCTAATCCTAACCTTAAGCTCTAATGCTAACTCTAACCCTGAACCGTAAACCTACCCGTAACCCTTAACACTAACCCTATCCGTGAACCTTAATCCTGACCCTAACCATTACGCGCACCCAAGCATTTAACCCTGACCCTAACCCTAATCCTTAATGCTAACCCTAACACTAAACCCTAACCCTAAGCCCAACACTTAACCCTAATCCTATCCCTTAACCCTAACCCTAACCCTAATGCTACCCCCTAAACGTAACCCTAACCGTGACCATTAAACCTAACACTAACCTCTAACACAAACCATAGCACATAACTCTAACCCTAAAACTAACCCTAACCCTAACCCTAACTCTAAACCCTAACTCTTAACCTTAACCCTAAGCGTTAACTCTCACGCTAACCTTTAATCCTAACCCTAATCCTAATCTTCAACCCTAAACCTAACACTTAACCCTAACCCTGTACCAAACCCGAACCCCTCATCTTAACCCTAACCGTAAACCTCAACCCTAAACCAAAGTGTGACCGTTAAACCTAAGAGTAACCTTTAACCCTCACCCTAATCCCTAACCCTAAGTCCTCACCCTAACACTAAACTTCATCCTTAACCCTAACGAGAATCCTAACCATAAATCCAATTCTCAGACTTCTTGCTTTCTTAGAGTTTAGAAAGCCTGCAATCCTCCCATGCCATGCGTGAAAGGAGGCTCTACCACTGTGTCCTGCATGAAACCCACGGGCCCATACCCAGAGTATGATAAAGTGGGTTCCTGGGTACAATCCCAGCCCCCTAAACTCCCCCCGCCCGCCTAATGCAGACAGGGCCCGTGCGCTAAGCATAAACAATACCTTTAACAGATAACCCTAACCCTGAACATAACACCCAACCCTGTTCCTATTTCTCCCCTTAACACGTAAACCTCACCGTGCGCCTAACTTTAACCTCTTATCCTAACGTTAATGCATAACCCATTTCCTGAGAACAACCCCTATCCCATAATTCTAACCCTATCTCCTAGTCATCACTGTGACACCTAATCCCTAACCCTAATTCTAAACCGCTAACCCTAACCGTAACCCTACCTACAACCCTAACACTGACAGTAACCCTTACTTCTAACCCCAACGCTATGCCTCACAAAAACCCTAACCCTTGACCCTAACCCTTCACCCTAACCCCTAAGCCTTACCCTAACCCTTAACCCTAATCCTAATCCTAACCATTAAACCTAACCCTAGCTCTTAAAGCTAACCCTAAACCTTACCCTCACGACTAGACCTCACCCTGACACTAACCTAACACCTAACACTAACCAGAACCCCTAAAGCTAACCCTGAACCCTATCCCTAACCCTAGCAGTAAACTTTAACCCTAAACCTAAGCCCAACCCGTAACCCTAATCCTATCCTTTTATCCTAAAACTAACCCCTAAACCTAACCCCTAACCTCACCCTCACTCTAACCCCAATCCTAATTCTAACCATACCCCTTCATAAAACACTAACTCCTAACCGCTAACCCTAACACTAACCAAAAACCCTAATCACTAATCCCTAACCCTAAGGCTTAACCTTTACCCTAAACGTTAACCCTCACCCTAAATCTTAACACTGACCCTAACCTTAACCTTTAACTCTAAGCCTAACCCTTAACCCTACAGTAAGGAAGACCCTTAATGCTAATGGGCTCCCTTATCCCTAACCCTAACACTACAGCTAAAAATAACCCTAACTTTGGATCCTTAAACCTAACCCCTAACACTTACTTTAACCCCAAACCCTAACCCTAATCCTAAGCATTAAACCTAACCCTATCTCTTAACCCTAACGCTAGCCCTTACCTTAACGCCTAGATCTAACCCTAAATCTAACCTACCGCCTAATCCTAACCTTAAGCCCTAATGCTAACACTAACCCTGAACCCTAAACCTACCCGTAACCCTTAACACTAACCCTATCCGTGAACCTAAACCCTGACCCTAACCATTACCCGCACCCAAGCATTTAACCCTGACCCTAATCCTAATCCTTAATGCTAACCCCAACACTAAATCCTAACCCTAAGCCCAACACTTATCCGTAATCCTATCCCTTAACCCTAACCCTAACCCTAATGCTAACCCCTAAACGTAATCCTATCTGTGACCAGTAAACCTAACCCTAACCTTTAACACAATTATAGCACATAATTCTAACTCAAAAACTAACCCTAAACCTAACCCTAACCCTAAACCCTAACTCTTAACCTTAACCCTTAGCGTTAACTCCCACGCTAACCTTTAATCCTAACCCTGATCCTAATCTTCAACCCTAAACCTAACACTTAACCCTAACCCTGTACCAAACCCTAACCCCTCATCTTAACCCTAACCGTAAACCTCAACCCTAAACCAAAGTGTAACCGTTAAACCTAAGAGTAACCTTTAACCCTAACCATATTCCCTAACCCTAAGCCCTCACCCTAACCCTAACCATAATCCTAACCCTAAATCTAATTCTCAGACTTCTTGCTTTCTTAGAGTTTAGAAAGCCTGCAATCCTCCCATGCCATGCGTGAAAGGAGGCTCTACCACTGTGTCCTGCATGAAACCCACGGGCCCATACCCAGAGTATGATAAAGTGGGTTCCCAGGTACAATCCCAGCCCCCTAAACTCCCCCCGCCCGCCTAATGCAGACAGGGCCCGTGCGCTAAGCATAAACAATACCTTTAACAGATAACCCTAACCCTGAACATAACACCCAACCCAGTTCCTATTTCTCCCCTTAACATGTAAACCTCACCGTGCGCCTAACTTTAACCTCTTATCCTAACGTTAATGCATAACCCATTTCCTGAGAACAACCCCTATCCCATAATTCTAACCCTATCTCCTAGTCATCACTGTGACACCTAATCCCTAACCCTAATTCTAAACCGCTAACCCTAACCGTAACCCTACCTACAACCCTAACACTGACAGTAACCCTTACTTCTAACCCCAACGCTATGCCTAACAAAAACCCTAACCCTTCACCCTAACCCTCACCCTAACCTCTAAGCCTTACCCTAACCCTTAACCCTAATCCTAATCCTAACCATTAAACCTAACCCTAGCTCTTAAAGCTAACCCTAAACCTTACCCTCACGACTAGACCTAACCCTGACACTAACCTAACACCTAATCCTAACCAGAACCCCTAAAGCTAACCCTGAACCCTATCCCTAACCCTAGCAGTAAACTTTAACCCTAAACCTAAGCCCAACCCGTAACCCTAATCCTATCCTTTTACCCTAAAACTAACCCCTATCCCTCACCCTAACTCTAACCCCAATCCTAATTCTAACCATACCCCTTCATAAAACACTAACTCCTAACCGCTAACCCTAACACTAACCAAAAACCCTAATCACTAATCCCTAACCCTAACGCTTAACCTTTACCCTAACCGTTAACCCTCACCCTAAATCTTAACACTGACCCTAACCTTAACCTTTAACTCTAAGCCTAACCCTTAACCCTACAGGAAGGAAGACCCTTAATGCTAATGGGATCCCTTATCCCTAACCCTAACACTTCAGCTAAAAATAACCCTAACCTTGGATCCTTAAACCTAACCCCTAACTCTTACTTTAACCCCAAACCCTAACCCTAATCCTAAGCATTAAACCTAACCCTATCTCTTAACCCTAACGCTAGCCCTTACCCTAACACCTAGATCTAACCCTAAATCTAACCTACCGCCTAATCCTAACCTTAAGCACTAATGCTAACACTAACCCTGAACCCTAAACCTACCCGTAACCCTTAACACTAACTCTATCCGTGAACCTTAAACCTGACTCTAAACATTACCCGATCCCAAGCATTTAACCCTGACCCTAACCCTAATCCTTAATGCTAACCCTAACACTAAACCCTAACCCTAAGCCCAACACTTAACCCTAATCCTATCCCTTAACCCTAACCCTAACCCTAATGCTACCCCCAAACGTAACCCTATCCGTGACCAGTAAACCTAACCCTAACCTCTAACAGAAACCATAGCACATAACTCTAACCCTAAAACTAACGCTGTCCCTAACCCTAACCCTAAACCCTAACTCTTAACCTTAACAATAAGCGTTAACTCTCACGCTAACCTTTAATCCTAACCCTAATCCTAATCTTCAACCCTAAACCTAACACTTAACCCTAACACTGTACCAAACCCTAACCCCTCATCTTAACCCTAACCGTAAACCTCAACCCTAAACCAAAGTGTAACCGTTAAACATAAGAGTAACCTTTAACCCTAACCCTAATCACTAACCCTAAGCCCTCACCCTAACACTAAACTTCATCCTTAACCCTAACCAGAATCCTAACCCTAAATCTAATTCTCAGACTTCTTGCTTTCTTAGAGTTTAGAAAGCCTCCAATCCTCCCATGCCATGCGTGAAAGGAGGCTCTACCACTGCTTCCTGCATGAAACCCACGGGCCCATACCTAGAGTATGATAGAGTGGGTTCCCGGGTACAAGCCCTGCCCCCTAAACTCGCCCCGCCCGCCTAATGCAGACAGGGCCCGTGCACTAAGCATAAACAATACCTTTAACAGATAACCCTAACCCTGAACATAACACCCAACCCTGTTCCTATTTCTCCCCTTAACACGTAAACCTCACCGTGCGCCTAACTTTAACCTCTTATCCTAACGTTAATGCATAACCCATTTCCTGAGAACAACCCCTATCCCATAATTCTAACCCTATCTCCTAGTCATCACTGTGACACCTAATCCCTAACCCTAATTCTAAACCGCTAACCCTGACCGTAACCCTACCTACAACCCTAACACTGACAGTAACCCTTACTTCTAACCCCAACGCTATGCCTAACAAAAACCCTAACCCTTGACCCTAACCCTTCACCCTAACCCCTAAGCCTTACCCTAACCCTTAACCCTAATCCTAATCCTAACCATTAAACCTAACCCTAGCTCTTAAAGCTAACCCTAAACCTTACCCTCACGACTAGACCTAACCCTGACACTAACCTAACACCTAACACTAACCAGAACCCCTAAAGCTAACCCTGAACCCTATCCCTAACCCTAGCAGTAAACTTTAACCCTAAACCTAAGCCCAACCCGTAACCCTAATCCTATCCTTTTACCCTAAAACTAACCCCTAAACCTAACCCCTATACCAAACCCTAACTCTAACCCCAATCCTAATTCTAACCATACCCCTTCATAAAACACTAACTCCTAACCGCTAACCCTAACACTAACCAAAAACCCTAATCACTAATCCCTAACCCTAAGGCTTAACCTTTACCCTAACCGTTAACCCTCACCCTAAATCTTAACACTGACCCTAACCTTAACCTTTAACTCTAAGCCTAACCCTTAACCCTACAGTAAGGAAGACCCTTAATGCTAATGGGATCCCTTATCCCTAACCCTAACACTACAGCTAAAAATAACCCTAACCTTTGATCCTTAAACATAACCCCTAACACTTACTTTCACCCCAAACACTAACCCTAATCCTAAGCATTAAACCTAAATCTATATCTTAACCCTAACGCTAGCCCTTACCCAA
This sequence comes from Eulemur rufifrons, assembly GCF_041146395.1. Taxonomy (NCBI): domain Eukaryota; kingdom Metazoa; phylum Chordata; class Mammalia; order Primates; family Lemuridae; genus Eulemur; species Eulemur rufifrons. The sequence continues at coordinate 72,799,395 of NC_091000.1, read as the reverse complement.
ACGCATAGATCTAACCCTAAGTCTAACCTACCGCCTAATCCTAACCTTAAGCCATAATGCTAACTCTAACCCTGAACCCTAAACATACCCGTAACCCTTAACACTAACCCTATCCGTGAACCTTAACCCTGACCCTAACCATTACCCGCACCCAAGCATTTAACCCTGACCCTAACCCTAATCCTTAATGCTAACCCTAACACTAAACCCTAACCCTAAGCCCAACACTTAACCCTAATCCTATCCCTTAACCCTAACCCTAACCCTAATGCTACCCCCTAAACCTAACCCTAACCGTGACCATTAAACCTAACACTAACCTCTAACACAAACCATAGCACATAACTCTCACCCTAAAACTAACCCTAACCCTAACCCTAACCCTAAACCCTAACTCTTAACCTTAACCCTAAGCGTTAACTCTCACGCTAACCTTTAATCCTAACCCTAATCCTAATCTTCAACCCTAAACCTAACACTTAACCCTAACCCTGTACCAAACCCTAACCCCTCATCTTAACCCTAACCGTAAACCTCAACCCTAAACCAAAGTGTGACCGTTAAACCTAAGAGTAACCTTTAACCCTCACCCTAATCCCTAACCCTAAGTCCTCACCCTAACACTAAACTTCATCCTTAACCCTAACGAGAATCCTAACCATAAATCCAATTCTCAGACTTCTTGCTTTCTTAGAGTTTAGAAAGCCTGCAATCCTCCCATGCCATGCTTGAAAGGAGGCTCTACCACTGTGTCCTGCATGAAACCCACGGGCCCATACCCAGAGTATGATAAAGTGGGTTCCCGGGTACAATCCCAGCCCCCTAAACTCCCCCCGCCCGCCTAATGCAGACAGGGCCCGTGCGCTAAGCATAAACAATACCTTTAACAGATAACCCTAACCCTGAACATAACACCCAACCCTGTTCCTATTTCTCCCCTTAACACGTAAACCTCACCGTGCGCCTAACTTTAACCTCTTATCCTAACGTTAATGCATAACCCATTTCCTGAGAACAACCCCTATCCCATAATTCTAACCCTATCTCCTAGTCATCACTGTGACACCTAATCCCTAACCCTAATTCTAAACCGCTAACCCTAACCGTAACCCTACCTACAACCCTAACACTGACAGTAACCCTTACTTCTAACCCCAACGCTATGCCTCACAAAAACCCTAACCCTTGACCCTAACCCTTCACCCTAACCCCTAAGCCTTACCCTAACCCTTAACCCTAATCCTAATCCTAACCATTAAACCTAACCCTAGCTCTTAAAGCTAACCCTAAACCTTACCCTCACGACTAGACCTCACCCTGACACTAACCTAACACCTAACACTAACCAGAACCCCTAAAGCTAACCCTGAACCCTATCCCTAACCCTAGCAGTAAACTTTAACCCTAAACCTAAGCCCAACCCGTAACCCTAATCCTATCCTTTTATCCTAAAACTAACCCCTAAACCTAACCCCTAACCTCACCCTCACTCTAACCCCAATCCTAATTCTAACCATACCCCTTCATAAAACACTAACTCCTAACCACTAACCCTAACACTAACCAAAAACCCTAATCACTAATCCCTAACCCTAAGGCTTAACCTTTACCCTAAACGTTAACCCTCACCCTAAATCTTAACACTGACCCTAACCTTAACCTTTAACTCTAAGCCTAACCCTTAACCCTACAGGAAGGAAGACCCTTAATGCTTATGGTATCCCTTATCCCTAACCCTAACACTTCAGCTAAAAATAACCCTAACCTTGGATCCTTAAACCTAACCCCTAACACTTACTTTAACCCCAAACCCTAACCCTAATCCTAAGCATTAAACCTAAACCTATCTTTTAACCCTAACGCTAGCCCTTACCCTAACGCCTAGATCTAACCCTAAATCTAACCTACCGCCTAATCCTAACCTTAAGCACTAATGCTAACACTAACCCTGAACCCTAAACCTACCCGTAACCCTTAACACTATCCCTGTCCGTGAACCTTAACCCTGACCCTAACCATTACCCGCACCCAAGCATTTAACCCTGACCCTAACCCTAATCCTTAATGCTAACCCTAACACTAAACCCTAACCCTAAGCCCAACACTTAACCCTAATCCTATCCCTTAACCCTAACACTAACCCTAATGCTACCCCCTAAACGTAACCCTAACCGTGACCATTAAACCTAACACTAACCTCTAACACAAACCATAGCACATAACTCTAACCCTAAAACTAACCCTAACCCTAACCCTAACTCTAAACCCTAACTCTTAACCTTAACCCTAAGCGTTAACTCTCACGCTAACCTTTAATCCTAACCCTAATCCTAATCTTCAACCCTAAACCTAACACTTAACCCTAACCCTGTACCAAACCCTAACCCCTCATCTTAACCCTAACCATAAACCTCAACCCTAAACCAAAGTGTGACCGTTAAACCTAAGAGTAACCTTTAACCCTCACCCTAATCCCTAACCCTAAGTCCTCACCCTAACACTAAACTTCATCCTTAACCCTAACGAGAATCCTAACCATAAATCCAATTCTCAGACTTCTTGCTTTCTTAGAGTTTAGAAAGCCTGCAATCCTCCAATGCCATGCTTGAAAGGAGGCTCTAACACTGTGTCCTGCATGAAACCCACGGGCCCATACCCAGAGTATGATAAAGTGGGTTCCCGGGTACAATCCCAGCCCCCTAAACTCCCCCCGCCCGCCTAATGCAGACAGGGCCCGTGCGCTAAGCATAAACAATACCTTTAACAGATAACCCTAACCCTGAACATAACACCCAACCCTGTTCCTATTTCTCCCCTTAACACGTAAACCTCACCGTGCGCCTAACTTTAACCTCTTATCCTAACGTTAATGCATAACCCATTTCCTGAGAACAACCCCTATCCCATAATTCTAACCCTATCTCCTAGTCATCACTGTGACACCTAATCCCTAACCCTAATTCTAAACCGCTAACCCTAACCGTAACCCTACCTACAACCCTAACACTGACAGTAACCCTTACTTCTAACCCCAACGCTATGCCTAACAAAAACCCTAACCCTTGACCCTAACCCTTCACCCTAACCCCTAAGCCTTACCCTAACCCTTAACCCTAATCCTAATCCTAACCATTAAACCTAACCCTAGCTCTTAAAGCTAACCCTAAACCTTACCCTCACGACTAGACCTAACCCTGACACTAACCTAACACCTAACACTAACCAGAACCCCTAAAGCTAACCCTGAACCCTATCCCTAACCCTAGCAGTAAACTTTAACCCTAAACCTAAGCCCAACCCGTAACCCTAATCCTATCCTTTTATCCTAAAACTAACCCCTAAACCTAACCCCTAACCTCACCCTCACTCTAACCCCAATCCTAATTCTAACCATACCCCTTCATAAAACACTAACTCCTAACCACTAACCCTAACACTAACCAAAAACCCTAATCACTAATCCCTAACCCTAAGGCTTAACCTTTACCCTAAACGTTAACCCTCACCCTAAATCTTAACACTGACCCTAACCTTAACCTTTAACTCTAAGCCTAACCCTTAACCCTACAGTAAGGAAGACCCTTAATGCTAATGGGCTCCCTTATCCCTAACCCTAACACTACAGCTAAAAATAACCCTAACCTTGGATCCTTAAACCTAACCCCTAACACTTACTTTAACCCCAAACCCTAACCCTAATCCTAAGCATTAAACCTAACCCTATCTCTTAACCCTAACGCTAGCCCTTACTTTAACGCCTAGATCTAACCCTAAATCTAACCTACCGCCTAATCCTAACCTTAAGCCCTAATGCTAACATTAACCCTGAACCCTAAACCTACCCGTAACCCTTAACACTTACCCTATCCGTGAACCTAAACCCTGACCCTAACCATTACCCGCACCCAAGCATTTAACCCTGACCCTAATCCTAATCCTTAATGCTAACCCCAACACTAAATCCTAACCCTAAGCCCAACACTTATCCCTAATCCTATCCCTTAACCCTAACCCTAACCCTAATGCTAACCCCTAAACGTAACCCTATCTGTGACCAGTAAACCTAACCCTAACCTTTAACACAATTATAGCACATAATTCTAACTCAAAAACTAACCCTAACCCTAACCCTAACCCTAAACCCTAACTCTTAACCTTAACGCTAAGCGTTAACTCTCACGCTAACCTTTAATCCTAACCCTGATCCTAATCTTCAACCCTAAACCTAACACTTAACCCTAACCCTGTACCAAACCCTAACCCCTCATCTTAACCCTAACCGTAAACCTCAACCCTAAACCAAAGTGTAACCGTTAAACCTAAGAGTAACCTTTAACCCTAACCATATTCCCTAACCCTAAGCCCTCACCCTAACCCTAACCATAATCCTAACCCTAAATCTAATTCTCAGACTTCTTTCTTTCTTAGAGTTTAGAAAGCCTGCAATCCTCCCATGCCATGCGTGAAAGGAGGCTCTACCACTGTGTCCTGCATGAAACCCACGGGCCCATACCCAGAGTATGATAAAGTGGGTTCCCGGGTACAATCCCAGCCCCCTAAACTCCCCCCGCCCGCCTAATGCAGACAGGGCCCGTGCGCTAAGCATAAACAATACCTTTAACAGATAACCCTAACCCTGAACATAACACCCAACCCTGTTCCTATTTCTCCCCTTAACATGTAAACCTCACCGTGCGCCTAACTTTAACCTCTTATCCTAACGTTAATGCATAACCCATTTCCTGAGAACAACCCCTATCCCATAATTCTAACCCTATCTCCTAGTCATCACTGTGACACCTAATCCCTAACCCTAATTCTAAACCGCTAACCCTAACCGTAACCCTACCTACAACCCTAACACTGACAGTAAACCTTAATTCCTACCCCAATGCTATGCCTAACAAAAACCCTAACCCTTCACCCTAACCCTCACCCTAACCTCTAAGCCTTACCCTAACCCTTAACCCTAATCCTAATCCTAACCATTAAATCTAAACCTAGCTCTTAAAGCTAACCCTAAACCTTACCCTCACGACTAGACCTAACCCTGACACTAACCTAACACCTAATCCTAACCAGAACCCCTAAAGCTAACCCTGAACCCTATCCCTAACCCTAGCAGTAAACTTTAACCCTAAACCTAAGCCCAACCCGTAACCCTAATCCTATCCTTTTACCCTAAAACTAACCCCTATACCTCACCCTAACTCTAACCCCAATCCTAATTCTAACCATACCCCTTCATAAAACACTAACTCCTAACCGCTAACCCTAACACTAACCAAAAACCCTAATCACTAATCCCTAACCCTAATGCTTAACCTTTACCCTAACCGTTAACCCTCACCCTAAATCTTAACACTGACCCTAACCTTAACCTTTAACTCTAAGCCTAACCCTTAACCCTACAGGAAGGAAGACCCTTAATGCTAATGGGATCCCTTATCCCTAACCCTAACACTTCAGCTAAAAATAACCCTAACCTTGGATCCTTAAACCTAACCCCTAACACTTACTTTAACCCCAAACCCTAACCCTAATCCTAAGCATTAAACCTAACCCTATCTATTAACCCTAACGCTAGCCCTTACCCTAACGCCTAGATCTAACCCTAAATCTAACCTACCGCCTAATCCTAACCTTAAGCACTAATGCTAACACTAACCCTGAACCCTAAACCTACCCGTAACCCTTAACACTAACTCTATCCCTGAACCTTAACCCTGACTCTAAACATTACCCGATCCCAAGCATTTAACCCTGACCCTAACCCTAATCCTTAATGCTAACCCTAACACTAAACCCTAACCCTAAGCCCAACACTTAACCCTAATCCTATCCCTTAACCCTAACCCTAACCCTAATGCTACCCCCAAACGTAACCCTATCCGTGACCAGTAAACCTAACCCTAACCTCTAACAGAAACCATAGCACATAACTCTAACCCTAAAACTAACCCTGTCCCTAACCCTAACCCTAAACCCTAACTCTTAACCTTAACAATAAGCGTTAACTCTCACGCTAACCTTTAATCCTAACCCTAATCCTAATCTTCAACCCTAAACCTAACACTTAACCCTAACCCTGTACCAAACCCTAACCCCTCATCTTAACCCTAACCGTAAACCTCAACCCTAAACCAAAGTGTAACCGTTAAACATAAGAGTAACCTTTAACCCTAACCCTAATCCCTAACCCTAAGCCCTCACCCTAACACTAAACTTCATCCTTAACCCTAACCAGAATCCTAACCCTAAATCTAATTCTCAGACTTCTTGCTTTCTTAGAGTTTAGAAAGCCTGCAATCCTCCCATGCCATGCGTGAAAGGAGGCTCTACCAACGTGTCCTGCATGAAAGCCACGGGCCCATACCCAGAGTATGATAAAGTGGGTTCCCGGGTACAATCCCAGCCCCCTAAACTCCCCCCGGCCGCTAATGCAGACAGGGCCCGTGCGCTAAGCATAAACAATACCTTTAACAGATAACCCTAACCCTGAACATAACACCCAACCCTGTTCCTATTTCTCCCCTTAACACGTAAACCTCACCGTGCGCCTAACTTTAACCTCTTATCCTAACGTTAATGCATAACCCATTTCCTGAGAACAACCCCTATCCCATAATTCTAACCCTATCTCCTAGTCATCACTGTGACACCTAATCCCTAACCCTAATTCCAAACCGGTAACCCTACCTACAACCCTAACACTGACAGTAACCCTTACTTCTAACCCCAACGCTATGCCTAACAAAAACCCTAACCCTTGACCCTAACCCTTCACCCTAACCCCTAAGCCTTACCCTAACCCTTAACCCTAATCCTAATCCTAACCATTAAACATAACCCTAGCTCTTTTTTTTTTTTTTTTTGCTTTTTAATTTTCCTTTTTTTTTTATTTTTTGTTTGTTTTTCAGCTCATCAAGGGGGTACAAAAGATCAGGCTATATACATTGCCCATGCCTCCCCATCCCCCCGAGTCTGAGCCTTAGTTGTGTCCATTTCCTAGACAGTGCACATCACTCTCATCATGTAGGTGTGCACTCCTCCCCTCCCCCCACCCCATCCCCCCCAGAGAGAACTTCAAACGTGTCCATTCCCCAGGCAGTGCGCATCGCACTCATCAAGTAGGTATACACCCATCCCTTCCACCCAGCCTCGACCTCTGTCCAATACCCAATTGGTGTGAATCCCAATATGCTCTCAGGGAAACCAGTTTGCTGGTGAGTACATGTGGTGCTTGTTTTTCCATTCTTGGGATACTTCACTTAATAGAATGGGTTCCAGCTCACTCCAGGAGAACCAAAGAGATGCCATATCGCCATCATTTCTAATAGCTGAGTAATATTCCATGGTATACATATACCACATTTTGCTAATCCATTCATGAATCGATGGGCATTTGGGTTGTTTCCATATCTTTGCGATTGTGAATTGTGCTGCTATAAACATTCGGGTGCAGGTGTCTTTTTTATAGAATGACTTTTGTTCTTCTGGGTAGATGCCCAGTAATGGGATTGCTGGATCGAATGGTAGGTCTACTTGAATCTGTTTAAGGTATCTCCACATTGCTTTCCTCAGGGGCTGCACTAGTTTACAGTCCCACCAGCAGTGTATGAGAGTACCTGTCTCTCCACACCCACGCCAACATGTATAGTTTTGGGACTTTTTGATAAAGGCCGTTCTCACTGGAGTTAAGTGATATCTCATTGTGGTTTTGATTTGCATTTCCCTGATGATTAGAGATGTTGAACACTTTTTCATATGTTTGTTAGCCATTTTTATATCTTCTTTTGAAAAATTTCTATTCATGTCCTTTGCCCACTTTTTGATAGGGTTGTTCGATTTTTTCTTACTGATTTTCCTGAGTTCTAAATAGATTCTTGTTATCAGTCCTTTATCTGATGTGTAGTATGCGAAAATTTTTTCCCATTCTGTAGGTTGTCTATTTACTCTTGTGACTGTTTCTTTGGCTGTGCAGAAGCTTTTTAATTTGATCAGGTCCCATTTATTTATTTTTGTTGCTGCTGTGATTGCCTTAGGGGTCTTCCTCATAAATTCTTTACCTAGGCCAATGTCTGTAAGAGTCTTACCTACGTTTTCTTCTAGAATTCTAATAGTTTCTGACCTAAGGTTTAAGTCTGTTAACCACCGTGATTTGATTTTTGTGAGGGGTGAGAGCTGTGTGTCCTGTTTTAGTCTTCTACATGTGGATATCCAGTTTTCCCAGCACCATTTATTAAATAAGGAATCTTTTCCCCAGAGTATGTTTTTTTCTGCTTTGTCAAAGATTAGATGGCTATATGAGGATGGTTTTATATTTGGATTTTCTGTTCTGTTCCACTGGTCTGTGTCTCGGCACTTGTGCCAGTACCAGGCTGTTTTTAGAACCACAGCCTTGTAGTAAAGTTTGAAGTCTGGCAAATTAATACCTCCCATTTTGTTTTTGTTGTTTAATATTGCTTTTGCTAAACGGGGTCTTCTCTGATTCCATACAAAGCGTAAAATTATTTTTTCTATGTCTGTGAAAAAAGATGTTGATAATTTAATAGGGATTTCATTGAATCTGTAGATAACTTTGGGCAGTATAGACATTTTAACAATGTTGATTCTACCAATCCATGAGCATGGTATGGTTTTCCACCTATTTACATGTTCTGCGATTTCCTTCCTCAGAGTTTCATAGTTCTCCCTATAGAGGTCCTTTACTTCCTTAGTTAGATATATTCCTAGATATTTTATTTTCTTTGTTGCTATTTTGAAGGGTATTGAGTCCTTAATTTGGTTCTCCGTTTGATTGTTATTGGCGTATATGAATGCCTCTGATTTGTGTGTATTGATTTTGTATCCTGAGACTTTGCTGAATTCATTAATCAATTCCAGGAGTCTCTTGGTTGAAATCTTGGGGTTTTCTAGATATAACATCATATCATCAGCAAAGAGTGAGAGTTTGATCTCTTCTGTCCCTATTTGGACTCCCTTGATTCTGCTCTCTTGCCTGATAGCTCTTGCAAGGACTTCCAATACTATGTTGAAAAGTAATGGGGACAGTGGGCAGCCTTGTCTGGTTCCAGTTCGAAGTGGGAATGCTTTCAGTTTTTCCCCATTCAGTATGATGTTGGCTGTGGGTTTGTCATATATGGCTTGTATCATTTTTAGATAGGCCCCGTCTATGCCTATTTTTTTGAGTGTTCTTATCATAAAAGGGTGTTGAATTTTGTCGAATGCTTTTTCTGCATCTATTGAGAGTATCATATGATCTTTATTTTTGCTTCTATTTATGTGATGAATTACATTTATAGATTTGCGTATGTTAAACCATCCCTGCATCTCTGGGATGAAGCCCACTTGGTCGTGATGGATTATTTTTTTGATAAGCACTTGGATTCGATTTGCTAGAATTTTATTGAGAATTTTTGCATCTATATTCATAAGAGAAATTGGTCTATAGTTCTCTGTTTTAGTTGCATCCTTTCCTGGTTTTGGTATTAGGGTTATGTTGGCTTGGTAAAAAGTGTTGGGGAGAATCCCATCCTTCTCTATATTGGAGAATAGTTTATGTAGGATGGGCACCAGTTCTTCTTTGTAGGTATGGTAGAATTCAGGTGTGAACCCATCTGGTCCAGGGCTTTTCTTTTTGGGAAGGTTTTTTATTGCTGTTTCGATTTCAGATCTAGATATCGGTCTATTTAGGAATTCTACTTCTTCCTGGTTGAGCCTGGGAAGGCTGTGTGTTTCTAGGAATTTGTCCGTTTCCTCCAGGTTTTCTAATTTGTGTGCATAAAGATTTTTGTAGAATTCATATATGGTATCCTGTATCTCTGTGGCATCAGTCGTGATTACTCCTTTTGTGTTCCTGATGGAGGTTATAAGAGATTTTTCTTTTCTGTTCTTGGTTAGTCTAGCCAGAGGTGTGTCAATTTTGTTTATTTTTTCAAAGAACCAACTTTTGGTTTTATTAATCTCCCTTATGGTTTGATTGTTGTCCTTTTCATTTAGTTCTGATTTAATCTTAATAATTTCTCTCCTTCTGCTGGGTTTGGGATCGGTCTGTTCTTCCTTCTCCAGCACTTTGAGTCTATTCATTAGATTGTCTAATTGTAAGTTTTCTGTCTTTTTGGTATAAGCATTTATGGAAATAAATTTTCCTCTCAGGACTGCTTTAGCTGTGTCCCACAGATTTTGATAGGTTGTATCTCCTTTGTCATTTAATTCAAAAAATCTTTTGATTTCCGACTTGATTTCTTCATTTATAAAATGATTGTTCAGGAGAAGGTTATTTAGCTTCCATGACTTTGAGTAGAAGTGAGGATTTCTGTTAGGGTTCATTGTTACTTTTATTCCACTGTGATCTGAGAAGATGCATGGTATAATTTCTATATTTTTAAATTTTTTAAGGCATGCTTTATGACCTAAGATATGGTCAATCTTGGAGAATGTCCCATGAGCTGATGAGAAGAAAGTATATTCAGTGGTTTTTGGGTAGAATGTCCTGTAGATATCAGTCAGGCCCATTTGATCGAGCGTTGTATTTAAGTCCACTATTTCTTTGTTTATTTTTTGTTTGGAAGATCTGTCCTGAACTGTCAGAGGCGTGTTAAAATCTCCGGCTACTAACGTGTTGTTATCTATCATTTGGTTGAGATCAAGTAGGGTTTGCTTTATGAATCTGGGTGCACCTAGGTTGGGTGCATATATATTAAGTATAGTTATGTCTTCTTGTTGAATTGTACCCTTCACCAGTATATAGTAACCATCTTTGTCTTTCTTTACTTTTGTTGATTTAAAAACTACGTTATCGGAGATTAGAACCGCCACGCCAGCTTTCTTTTGGGTTCCATTTGCTTGGAATATTGATTTCCATTCTTTTATCTTCAGCCTAAATGCATCCTTGCAGGTTAGATGAGTTTCCTGAAGACAGCAGATACTTGGCTTATATTTTTTTATCCATTGGGCCAGTCTATGTCTCTTGAGTGGGGAATTCAATCCATTCACATTTAATGAGAGAACTGATAGGTGAGACAGATTGCTTTTCCTCAAGTTGGGTTGAATTTCATTGATCTGTTTTCTCTCTTGAGCCATTATGATAACTGGGTTTTTATATTTATCTCTTGATTAGTGTTACATTCAAGGGTCCTTCTTGTGCTGGACCATGTGTAACTCTGTTTTGAGTACTTCTTGGAGAGCTGGTCTTGTCTTGGTGAATTCCCTAAGTTTTTGTTTATCTGAGAATGTCTTAATTTCACCTTCATATATAAAACTGAGCTTAGCTGGATACAGGATTCTAGGCTGGGCATTATTCTGTTTCAGAAGAGTGAGAATGGGACCCCAATCTCTTCTTGCTTGTAAGGTTTCAGTTGAGAAATCTGGCATGATTCGGATGGACTTTCCTTTGTATGTTACTTGATTCTTTCTCCTTACAGCTCGAAGAAGGGCCTCTTTAGTGGATATTTTGGTCAGTCTAATGACTACATGACGTGGTGTCTTCCTATTTGGTATGAATCTCCCAGGGGTTCTTTGAGCTTCTTGAACCTGTATATCTAGAGATTTGGCTAGGCCTGGGAAATTTTCCTCAATTATATCTTCAAATAGTTTATTCAACCCTTGCTTATTGTCTTCTTCACCCTCAGGAATGCTGATAACTCTGACGTTAGGCTTCTTCACATAATCCCACATTTCTTGTAGACTGTGGTTAATTCTCATGTTTGTTTGTTTCAGCTCTGTAACTGACTTATTTAATTGGAAAGTGTTGTCTTCGATCTCTGAGATTCTTTCTTCTGTTTGATCTACCCTGCTCTTGAGACTTTCCACTGTGTTTTGTAGCTCCTTGAATAAATTCTTCATTTCCAGGAGTTCAGTTTGATTTTTCTTCAGTATTTCAATTTCTTTGGTGAATTTTTCTTCCAAGTCCTGGATCTTTTTTGTGGTTTCTTTATGTTGATTATCCATTTTTACTTGCATGCTGTTCAGCGTGTTTATGATCCATGTTTGAAATTCTTCCTGTGACATGTTGCTATTTGGAATCTGGTTTGTGTTAATTGGTGGTGAACTAGTAATCCTCTTTGAGGGTGAAGTTTCAGCTTGATTCTTTATACTTCCAGAGTTCTTTCGCTGAGCCCTTCCCATCTGGATGAATCCTTAAGATTCCTTCTTTCAGCTTTAGTCTGGAAAGGGGCAGGCCGTGAGCGCCAGGTAAGCTGCCTCCTCTGTCACTAGGGAGAGCCCTTCGCGTGTTATTCAGGGTTTTGCTACCTCCGCTGGGGGGGCTGCTCCTCTTCCTCTCCCGAGGTGGTTTCCGTCTCTCTCAGGACCTGGCTTGCGAGGGACGCAGGAGCCGCCCCGCGGCGCCGCTTACCTCTGTAACCCTAGCTCTTAAAGCTAACCCTAAACCTTACCCTCACGACTAGACCTAACCCTGACACTAACCTAACACCTAACCCTAACCAGAACCCCTAAAGCTAACCCTGAACCCTATCGCTAACCCTAGCAGTAAACTTTAACCCTAAACTAAGCCCAACCCGTAACCCTAATCCTATTCTTTTACCCTAAAACTAACCCCTAAACCTAACCCCTATACCTCACCCTAACTCTAACCCCAATCCTAATTCTAACCATACCCCTTCATAAAACACTAACTCCTAACCGCTAACCCTAACACTAACCAAAAACCCTAATCACTAATCCCTAACCCTAACGCTTAACCTTTACCCTAACCGTTAACCCTCACCCTAAATCTTAACACTGACCCTAACCTTAACATTTAACTCTAAGCCTAATCCTTAACCCTACAGTAAGGAAGACCCTTAATGCTAATGGGATCCCTTATCCCTAACCCTAACACTACAGCTAAAAATAACCCAAACATTGGATCCTTAAACCTAACCCCTAACACTTACTTTAACCCCAAACCCTAACCCTAATCCTAAGCATTAAACCTAACCCTATCTCTTAACCCTAACGCTAGCCCTTACCCTAACGCCTAGATCTAACCCTAAATGTAACCTACCGCCTAATCCTAACCTTAAGCCCTAATGCTAACTCTAACCCTGAACCCTAAACCTACCCGTAACCCTTAACATTAACCCTATTCGTGAACCTTAACCCTGACCCTAACCATTACCCGCACCCAATCATTTAACCCTGACCCCAACCCTAATCCTTAAAGCTAACCCTAACACTAAACCCTAACCCTAAGCCCAACACTTAACCTTAATCCTATCCCTTAACCCTAACCCTAACCCTAACCCTAATGCTACCCCCTAAACGTAACCCTAACCGTGACCAGTAAACCTAACCCTAACCTCTAACACAAACCATAGCACATAACTCTAACCCTAAAACTAACCCTAACCCTAACCCTAACCCTAAACCCTAACTCTTAACCTTAACCCTAAGCGTTAACTCTCACGCTAACCTTTAATCCTAACCCTAATCCTAATCTTCAACCCTAAACCTAACACTTAACCCTAACCCTGTACCAAACCCTAACCCCTCATCTTAACCCTAACCGTAAACCTCAACCCTAAACCAAAGTGTAACCGTTAAACCTAAGAGTAACCTTTAACCCTAACCCTAATCCCTAACCCTAAGCCCTCACCCTAACACTAAACTTCATCCTTAACCCTAACCATAATCCTAACCCTAAATCTAATTCTCAGACTTCTTGCTTTCTTAGAGTTTAGAAAGCCTGCAATCCTCCCATGCCATGCGTGAAAGGAGGCTCTACCACTGCGTCCTGCATGAAACCCACGGGCCCATACCCAGAGTATGATAGAGTGGGTTCCCGGGTACAAGCCCAGCCCCCTAAACTCCCCCCGCCCGCCTAATGCAGACAGGGCCCGTGCGCTAAGCATAAACAATACCTTTAACAGATAACCCTAACCCTGAACATAACACCCAACCCTGTTCGTATTTCTCCCCTTAACACGTAAACCTCACCGTGCGCCTAACTTTAACCTCTTATCCTAACGTTAATGCATAACCCATTTCCTGAGAACAACCCCTATCCCATAATTCTAACCCTATCTCCTAGTGATCACTGTGACACCTAACCCCTAACCCTAATTCTAAACCGCTAACCCTAACCGTAACCCTACCGACTACCCTAACACTGACAGTAACCCTTACTTCTAACCCCAACGCTATGCCTAACAAAAACCCTAACCCTTGACCCTAACCCTTCACCCTAATCCCTAAGCTTTACCATAACCCTTAACCCTAATCCTAATCCTAACCATTAAACCTAACCCTAGCTCTTAAAGCTAACCCTAAACCTTACCCTCACGACTAGACCTAACCCTGACACTAACCTAACACCTAACCCTAACCAGAACCCCTAAAGCTAACCCTGAACCCTATCCCTAACCCTAGCAGTAAACTTTAACCCTAAACCTAAGCCCAACCCGTAACCCTAATCCTATCCTTTTACCCTAAAACTAACCCCTAAACCTAACCCGTATACCTCACCCTAACTCTAACCCCAATCCTAATTCTAACCATACCCCTTCATAAAACACGAACTCCTAACCGCTAACCCTAACACTAACCAAAAACCCTAATCACTAATCCCTAACCCTAACGTTTAACCTTTACCCTAACCGTTAACCCTCACCCTAAATCTTAACACTGACCCTAACCTTAACCTTTAACTCTAAGCCTAACCCTTAACCCTACAGTAAGGAAGACCCTTAATGCTAATGGGATCCCTTATCCCTAACCCTAACACTACAGCTAAAAATAACCCTAACATTTGATCCTTAAACCTAACCCCTAACACTTACTTTAACCCCAAACCCTAACCCTAATCCTAAGCATTTAACCTAACCCTATCTCTTAACCCTAACGCTAGCCCTTACCCTAACGCGTAGATCTAACCCTAAATCTAACCTACCGCCTAATCCTAAACTTAAGCCCTAATGCTAACTCTAACCCTGAACCCTAAACCTACCCGTAACCCTTAACACTAACCGTATCCTTGAACCTTAACCCTGACCCTAACCATTACCCGCACCCAAGCATTTAACCCTGACCCTACCCCTAATCCTTAATGATAACCCTAACACTAAACCCTAACCCTAAGCCCAACATTTAACCCTAATCCTATACCTTAACCCTAACCCTAACCCTAACCCTAATGCTACCCCCTAAACGTAACCCTAACCGTGACCAGTAAACCTAACCCTAACCTCTAACACAAACCATAGCACATAACTCTAACCCTAAAACTAACCCTAACCCTAACCCTAACCCTAAACCCTAACTCTTAACCTTAACCCTAAGCGTTAACTCTCACGCTAACCTTTAATCCTAACCCTAATCCTAATCTTCAACCCGAAACCTAACACTGAACCCTAACCCTGTACCAAACCCTAACCCTTAATCTTAACCCTAACTGTAAACCTCAACCCTAAACCAAAGTGTAACCGTTAAACCTAAGAGTAAACTTTAACCCTAACCCTAATCCCTAACCCTAAGCCCTCACCCTAACACTAAACTTCATCCTTAACCCTAACCATAATCCTAACCCTAAATCTAATTCTCAGACTTCTTGCTTTCTTAGAGTTTAGAAAGCCTGCAATCCTCCCATGCCATGCGTGAAAGGAGGCTCTACCACTGTGTCCTGCATGAAACCCACGGGCCCATACCCAGAGTATGATAGAGTGGGTTCCCGGGTACAAGCCCAGCCCCCTAAACTCCCCCCGCCCGCCTAATGCAGACAGGGCCCGTGCGCTAAGCATAAACAATACCTTTAACAGATAACCCTAACCCTGAACATAACACCCAACCCTGTTCCTATTTCTCCCCTTAACACGTAAACCTCACCGTGCGCCTAACTTTAAACTCTTATCCTAACGTTAATGCATAACCCATTTCCTGAGAACAACCCCTATCCCATAATTCTAACCCTATCTCCTAGTCATCACTGTGACACCTAATCCCTAACCCTAATTCTAAACCGCTAACCCTAACCGTAACCCTACCTACAACCCTAACACTGACAGTAACCCTTACTTCTAACCCCAACGCTATGCCTAACAAAAACCCGAACCCTTCACCCTAACCCCTAAGCCTTACCCTAACCCTTAACCCTAATCGTAATCCTAACCATTAAACCTAACCCTAGCTCTTAAAGCTAACCCTAAACCTTACCCTGACGACTAGACCTAACCCTGACACTAACCTAACACCTAACCCTAACCAGAACCCCTAAAGCTAACCCTGAACCCTATCCCTAACCCTAGCAGTAAACTTTAACCCTAAACCTAAGCCCAACCCGTAACCCTAATCCTATCCTTTTACCCTAAAACTAACCCCTAAACCTAACCCCTATACCTCACCCTAACTCTAACCCCAATCCTAATTCTAACCATACCCCTTCATAAAACACTAACTCCTAACCGCTAACCCTAACACTAACCAAAAACCCTAATCACTAATCCCTAACCCTAACGCTTAACCTTTACCCTAACCGTTAACCCTCACCCTAAATCTTAACACTGACCCTAACCTTAACCTTTAACTCTAAGCCTAACCCTTAACCCTACAGTAAGGAAGACTCTTAATGCTAATGGGATCCCTTATCCCTAACCCTAACACTACAGCTAAAAATAACCCTAACCTTGGATCCTTAAACCTAACCCCTAACACTTACTTTAACCCCAAACCCTAACCCTAATCCTAAGCATTAAACCTAACCCTATCTCTTAACCCTAACGCTAGCCCTTACCCTAAGGCCTAGATCTAACCCTAAATCTAACCTACCGCCTAATCCTAACCTTAAGCCCTAATGCTAACTCTAACCCTGAACCCTAAACCTACCCGTAACCCTTAACACTAACCCTATCCGTGAACCTTAACCCTGACCCTAACCATTACCCGCACCCAAGCATTTAACCCTGACCCTAACCCTAATCCTTAATGATAACCCTAACACTAAACCCTAACCCTAAGCCCAACACTTATCCCTAATCCTATCCCTTAACCCGAACCCTAACCCTAATGCTACCCCCTAAACGTAACCCTAACCGTGACCAGTAAAAATAACCTTGACCTCTAACACAAACCATAGCACATAACTCTAACCCTAAAACTAACCCTAACCCTAACCCTAAACCCTAACTCTTAACCTTAACCCTAAGCGTTAACTCTCACGCTAACCTTTAATCCTAACCCTAATCCTAATCTTCAACCCTAAACCTACCACTTAACCCTAACCCTGTACCTATCCCTAACCCCTAATCTTAACCCTAACCGTAAACCTCAACCCTAAACCAAAGTGTAACCGTTAAACCTAAGAGTTACCTTTAACCCTAACCCTAATCCCTAACCCTAAGCCCTCACCCTAACACTAAACTTCATCCTTAACCCTAACCATAATCCTAACCCTAAATCTAATTCTCAGACTTCTTGCTTTCTTAGAGTTTAGAAAGCCTGCAATCCTCCCATGCCATGCGTGAAAGGAGGCTCTACCACTGCGTCCTGCATGAAACCCACGGGCCCATACCCAGAGTATGATAGAGTGGGTTCCCGGGTACAATCCCAGCCCCCTAAACTCCCCCCGCCCGCCTAATGCAGACAGGGCCCGTGCGCTAAGCATAAACAAAACCTTTAACAGATAACCCTAACTCTGAACGTAACACCCAACCCTGTTCCTATTTCTCCCCTTAACACGTAAACCTCACCGTGCGCCTAACTTTAACCTCTTATCCTAACGTTAATGCATAACCCATTTCCTGAGAACAACCCCTATCCCATAATTCTAACCCTATCTCCTAGTCATCACTGTGACACCTAATCCCTAACCCTAATTCCAAACCGCTAACCCTAACCGTAACCCTACCTACAACCCTAACACTGACAGTAACCCTTACTTCTAACCCCAACGCTATGCCTAACAAAAACCCTAACCCTTGACCCTAACCCTTCACCCTAACCCTGAAGCCTTACCCTAACCCTTAACCCTAATCCTAATCCTAACCATTAAACCTAACCGTAGCTCTTAAAGCTAACCCTAAACCTTACCCTGACGACTAGACCTAACCCTGACACTAACCTAACACCTAACCCTAACCAGAACCCCTAAAGCTAACCCTGAACCCTATCCCTAACCCTAGCAGTAAACTTTAACCCTAAACCTAAGCCCAACCCGTAACCCTAATCCTATCCTTTTACCCTAAAACTAACCCCTAAACCTAACCCCTATACCTCACCCTAACTCTAACCCCAATCCTAATTCTAACCATACCCCTTCATAAAACACTAACTCCTAACCGCTAACCCTAACACTAACCAAAAACCCTAATCACTAATCCCTAACCCTAACGCTTAACCTTTACCCTAACCGTTAACCCTCACCCTAAATCTTAACACTGACCCTAACCTTAACCTTTAACTCTAAGCCTAACCCTTAACCCTACAGTAAGGAAGACCCTTAATGCTAATGGGATCCCTTATCCCTAACCCTAACACTACAGCTAAAAATAACCCTAACCTTGGATCCTTAAACCTAACCCCTAACACTTACTTTAACCCCAAACCCTAACCCTAATCCTAAGCATTAAACCTAACCCTATCTCTTAACCCTAACGCTAGCCCTTACCCTAAGGCCTAGATCTAACCCTAAATCTAACCTACCGCCTAATCCTAACCTTAAGCCCTAATGCTAACTCTAACCCTGAACCCTAAACCTACCCGTAACCCTTAACACTAACCCTATCCGTGAACCTTAACCCTGACCCTAACCATTACCCGCACCCAAGCATTTAACCCTGACCCTAACCCTAATCCTTAATGATAACCCTAACACTAAACCCTAACCCTAAGCCCAACACTTATCCCTAATCCTATCCCTTAACCCGAACCCTAACCCTAATGCTACCCCCTAAACGTAACCCTAACCGTGACCAGTAAAAATAACCTTGACCTCTAACACAAACCATAGCACATAACTCTAACCCTAAAACTAACCCTAACCCTAACCCTAAACCCTAACTCTTAACCTTAACCCTAAGCGTTAACTCTCACGCTAACCTTTAATCCTAACCCTAATCCTAATCTTCAACCCTAAACCTACCACTTAACCCTAACCCTGTACCTATCCCTAACCCCTAATCTTAACCCTAACCGTAAACCTCAACCCTAAACCAAAGTGTAACCGTTAAACCTAAGAGTTACCTTTAACCCTAACCCTAATCCCTAACCCTAAGCCCTCACCCTAACACTAAACTTCATCCTTAACCCTAACCATAATCCTAACCCTAAATCTAATTCTCAGACTTCTTCCTTTCTTAGAGTTTAGAAAGCCTGCAATCCTCCCATGCCATGCGTGAAAGGAGGCTCTACCACTGCGTCCTGCATGAAACCCACGGGCCCATACCCAGAGTATGATAGAGTGGGTTCCCGGGTACAATCCCAGCCCCCTAAACTCCCCCCGCCCGCCTAATGCAGACAGGGCCCGTGCGCTAAGCATAAACAAAACCTTTAACAGATAACCCTAACTCTGAACGTAACACCCAACCCTGTTCCTATTTCTCCCCTTAACACGTAAACCTCACCGTGCGCCTAACTTTAACCTCTTATCCTAACGTTAATGCATAACCCATTTCCTGAGAACAACCCCTATCCCATAATTCTAACCCTATCTCCTAGTCATCACTGTGACACCTAATCCCTAACCCTAATTCCAAACCGCTAACCCTAACCGTAACCCTACCTACAACCCTAACACTGACAGTAACCCTTACTTCTAACCCCAACGCTATGCCTAACAAAAACCCTAACCCTTGACCCTAACCCTTCACCCTAACCCTGAAGCCTTACCCTAACCCTTAACCCTAATCCTAATCCTAACCATTAATCCTAACCGTAGCTCTTAAAGCTAACCCTAAACCTTACCCTGACGACTAGACCTAACCCTGACACTAACCTAACACCTAACCCTAACCAGAACCCCTAAAGCTAACCCTGAACCCTATCCCTAACCCTAGCAGTAAACTTTAACCCTAAACCTAAGCCCAACCCGTAACCCTAATCCTATCCTTTTACCCTAAAACTAACCCCTAAACCTAACCCCTATACCTCACCCTAACTCTAACCCCAATCCTAATTCTAACCATACCCCTTCATAAAACACTAACTCCTAACCGCTAACCCTAACACTAACCAAAAACCCTAATCACTAATCCCTAACCCTAACGCTTAACCTTTACCCTAACCGTTAACCCTCACCCTAAATCTTAACACTGACCCTAACCTTAACCTTTAACTCTAAGCCTAACCCTTAACCCTACAGGAAGGAAGACCCTTAATGCTAATGGGATCCCTTATCCCTAACCCTAACACTACAGCTAAAAATAACCCTAACCTTGGATCCTTAAACCTAACCCCTAACACTTACTTTAACCCCAAACCCTAACCCTAATCCTAAGCATTAAACCTAACCCTATCTCTTAACCCTAACGCTAGCCCTTACCCTAATGCCTAGATCTAACCCTAAATCTAACCTACCGCCTAATCCTAACCTTAAGCCCTAATGCTAACTCTAACCCTGAACCCTAAACCTACCCGTAACCCTTAACACTAACCCTATCCGTGAACCTTAACCCTGACCCTAACCATTACCTGCACCCAAGCATTTAACCCTGACCCTAACCCTAATCCTTAATGCTAACCCTAACACTAAACCCTAACCCTAATCCCAACACTTATCCCTAATCCTATCCCTTAACCCTAACCCTAACCCTAAGGCTACCCCCTAAACGTAACCCTAACCGTGACCAGTAAACCTAACCCTAACCTCTAACACAAACCATAGCACATAACTCTAACCCTAAAACTAACCCTAACCCTAACCCTAAACCCTAACTCTTAACCTTAAGCCTAAGAGTTAACTCTCACGCTAACCTTTAATCCTAACCCTAATCCTAATCTTCAACCCTAAACCTAACACTTAACCCTAACCCTGTACCAAACCCTAACCCCTCATCTTAACCCTAACCGTAACCCTCAACCCTAAACCAAAGTGTAACCGTTAAACCTAAGAGTAACCTTTAACCCTAACCCTAATCCCTAACCCTAAGCCCTCACCCTAACACTAAACTTCATCCTTAACCCTAACCATAATCCTAACCCTAAATCTAATTCTCAGACTTCTTGCTTTCTTAGAGTTTAGAAAGCCTGCAATCCTCCCATGCCATGCTTGAAAGGAGGCTCTACCACTGTGTCCTGCATATAACCCACGGGACCATACCCAGAGTATGATAGAGTGGGTTCCCGGGTACAATCCCAGCCCCCTAAAGTCCCCCCGCCCGCCTAATGCAGACAGGGCCCCTGCGCTAAGCATAAACAATACCTTGAACAGATAACCCTAACCCTGAACATAACACCCAACCCTGTTCCTATTTCTCCCCTTAACACGTAAACCTCACCGTGCGCCTAACTTTAACCTCTTATCCTAACGTTAATGCATAACCCATTTCCTGAGAACAACCCCTATCCCATAATTCTAACCCTATCTCCTAGTCATCACTGTGACACCTAATCCCTAACCCTAATTCTAAACCGCTAACCCTAACCGTAACCCTACCTACAACCCTAACACTGACAGTAACCCTTACTTCTAACCCCAACGCTATGCCTAACAAAAACCCTAACCCTTCACCCTAACCCTTCACCCTAACCCCTAAGCCTTACCCTAACCCTTAACCCTAATCCTAATCCTAACCATTAAACCTAACCCTAGCTCTTAAAGCTAACCCTAAACCTTACCCTCACGACTAGACCTAACCCTGACACTAACCTAACACCTAACCCTAACCAGAACCCCTAAAGCTAACCCTGAACCCTATCCCTAACCCTAGCAGTAAACTTTAACCCTAAACCTAAGCCCAACCCGTAACCCTAATCCTATCCTTTTACCCTAAAACTAACCCCTAAACCTAACCCCTATACCTCACCCTAACTCTAACCCCAATCCTAATTCTAACCATACCCCTTCATAAAACACTAACTCCTAACCGCTAACCCTAACACTAACCAAAAACCCTAATCACTAATCCCTAACCCTAACGCTTAACCTTTACCCTAACCGTTAACCCTCACCCTAAATCTTAACACTGACCCTAACCTTAACCTTTAACTCTAAGCCTAACCCTTAACCCTACAGTAAGGAAGACCCTTAATGCTAATGGGATCCCTTATCCCTAACCCTAACACTACAGCTAAAAATAACCCTAACCTTTGATTCTTAAACCTAACCCCTAACACTTACTTTAACCCCAAACCCTAACCCTAATCTAAGCATTAAACCTAACCTTATCTCTTAACCCTAACGCTAGCCCTTACCCTAAGGCCTAGATCTAACCCTAAATCTAACCTACCGCCTAATCCTAACCTTAAGCCCTAATGCTAACTCTAACCCTGAACCCTAAACCTACCCGTAACCCTTAACACTAACCCTATCCCTAACCCCCTTACCCTAACTCTGTTAACCCTAACCCTCAACCCTGACCCTAACCTTAAACCTTAATCCTAACCATGCGTGAGATGAGCCTCTGCCTTTGTCCTGCGTTACAGTTCAAGCCCAACACCCAGGGTACGATGAAGTGGGGACACAGCCTTGCTCCACACCCATAGTGCCCCGTACGTTAGACAGGGCCCGTGCCCTAACACACACCGTTAAACGTAAGCCCTAACCCTATCACTAAACCAAACCCTTCGTAAGCCCTGAATCAAACTCCTAACAGTAACCCTAATCCCTGACCCTTACTCTTGCCTCTCACCCTAAACCTAAACCCAACCACTAAACATAATCCTAATCTCTAACCCTAACAGTAATCCTAACCCTAATTCTAAGCTAAAACTCTAACCCCTAAATCTAATCCTAGTCCCTAACACCTAACCTTACCCTAAACCGAATTCCAATTCTCAGACTTTTTCAATTCAAAAACTTAAAAAAGCCTAGAATCCACCAATGCCGTGTCTGAGATGAGCATCCGCCCCTATGTCCTGCATGACAGGCAGGCGCCAATGCCCAGGGTACTATGGAGTGGAGTCCTGGGGTCTGTAGGCTTGCTAAACTCCAGTTTGGAAGAATTGCTATAGTCATATATAGGGATGCTTACATTTACTTATAGAAAGCAACTATTGATGTGTGATTTGTAGGCTTGCCTTACTCTAGTTTGGATGAAGAAGCTGAATCATATATAGGAATATTAACCTTGAGTTAGAGGAAGCATCTATGGGGGGTGCTTTTTTGGCTTGTTAAACTCTGGTTTGGAAGAAGTTCGAGAGTCTTATATAGGAACGATATCATTCATTCAGAGAAAGCAATTATAGGGAGTTGGTTTGTAGGCTTGCTAAGCTCTAGTTTGGAGGAAGGCGAGAGTCATATATAGAACGCTTACGTTCACATAAAGCGTCTACGGGGGGACGGTTTCTAGGCTTCCTAAACTCTAGCTTGGAAAAAGAGGACAGTTATGTATAGGAACTCTCAGCGGGGGATTTGTAGCATTGCTAAAATCTTAGATTGGAAAAGTTGCGAGAGTCATACATAGGAATGTTAACATTCACTCAATGAAAGCAACTATAAGGGGTGCTTTCCAGGCTGGCTACACTCTAATTTGGAAAAAGTGCGACAGTCATATATAGGAAGGCTTATATTCACTCAGACAAAGCAATTATGTGTAGGTGTATAGTAGGCATGCTAACTCTAGTTTGGAAAATTTCGAGAGCCATGTATAAGAAAGCTTACAGTAACTTAGAGAAAGCAACGAACAGGGGTGGAGTGTAGACTTGCTAAACTCTAGTTTGGAGGAAGTGCCATAGTCATATATAGGAACGCTTAAATTCATTCAGAGAAAACAGCTGTCGGGGATTTGTTTGTAGACTTATTCAACTCTAGTTTGGAAGAAGTGCGAGAGACATATATAGGAATGTTTACATTGACTCAAAGAAAGCAACTATGGGGGAGTGTTATTTTGGCATGCCAGATGCTAGTTAGGAAGAAGTACAAGACTCATATATAGGAACGCTTACTTTCACACAGCGAGAGCAACTACGGAGTAGTGTCAGGTAGACATATTAAAGTCTAGCTTGGGAGAAGTTCCAGAGTCCTATATAGGAAAGGTAACAGCCACTTTGAAAAAGCAAGTCTTGGCGGGTGGTTTGTAGGCCTGCAAAACCTTGTTTTGGTTGAAGTGTGAGAATCATATATGAGAACGCTTACATTCACTCAGAGAAAGCAACGATGGGGTTGTTTGTAGGCTTACTAAACTGCAGTTTAGAAGAAGCACGAGAATCACATATAGGAGCACATACATTTTGACGCACTGAAAGTAACTATGGGGTGGTGTTTTATAGGCATGCTAAACTCTAGTTTGGATGAAGTTTGAGAATCACATATAAGAAAGCTTAGAGTCACTTAGAGAAAGCCAATCTCTGGGTGTGGAATGTAGGCCTGCTAAACTCTATTTTGGTTTAAGAGTGAGAGTCATATATGGGAAGGCTTACATTCCCTCAGAGAAAGCAACGACGGCGTGGTGGTTTGTAGGCATACTAAACTCTAGTTTGGAAGAAGTAGGAGAATGATATATGGGAACGCTTACATTCACGTAGAGAAAGCAATTATGGGGTGGCGTTTTTGTAGCCATGCTAATCTCTAGTTTGGAAGAAGTTAAGGAGTAATATATAGGAAAGGGTACAGTCATAGAAACCAACTCTCGGGGGATGTTTTGTACACCTGCAAAACTCCAGTTTGGAAGAAGGGGGAGAGTCATATTGGGGACCGCGTGCATTCACTCA
Organism: Eulemur rufifrons; assembly: GCF_041146395.1. Taxonomy (NCBI): domain Eukaryota; kingdom Metazoa; phylum Chordata; class Mammalia; order Primates; family Lemuridae; genus Eulemur; species Eulemur rufifrons. The sequence goes on along the minus strand of NC_091000.1, from coordinate 72,774,594 downwards.
GAGAAATCAACGATGGGATTGTGATTTGTAGGCATAGTCAACTCTAGTTTGGAAGAAGTACGAGAATCGTATATAGGAAAGCTTACCTTCACGCAGAGAAAGCAACTATGGAGTGATGTTTGTATGCCTACTAAAATATAGTTTGGAGGAAGTTCGAGAGCCATATCTGGGAAGCTTACAGTCACTTAGAGAAAGCAACTCTCGGGGGTGTTTCGTAGGCCTGCTAAACTCTATTTTCAATGAAGTGTTAGAATAATATATGGGAACTCAGTGAAAGCAACGTTGTGGTTGTGGTTCCTAGGCATACTAACCTGTAATTTGGAAAAAGCAAGAGAATCACATGTAGAACCGCTTACATTCCGGCACCGAATGCAACTATGGGGTGGTGTTTTGTAGGGTGCAAAACTCTAGTTTGGACGAAGTTTGAGAGTCATATATAGGAAAGTTTAAAGTCACGTAGAGAAAGCAACTCTCTGGGTGTGGAATGTAGAGTTATTTTGGTTGAAATAGTTATTTTGGTTGAAGTGTGAGAGTCATATATGGGAACGCTTACATTCACTCAGAGAAAACAACGTTTGGGTGGTGGTTTGTAGGGCATACTAAACTGTAGTTTGGAAGAAGTACGAGAGTCCTATACAGGAACACTTACATTCACACAGAGAAAGCACTTATGGCATCAGGTTTTGTAGGCATGCTAAACTGCAGTTTGGAAGAAGTTGGAGAACCTTATACAGGAAAGATTACCGTCACCTAGGGAAAGCAACTCTCAGGAGATTTTTTTTGTACACATGCTAAACTCTAATTTGGATGAAGTGTGAGAGTCAAACATGGGACCGCTTACATTCCCTCAGAGAAACAACACTGGGGTGGTTTTTGTAGGCATACTAAATAGTTTGGAAGAAGTACGAGAATGATATTTGGGAACGCTTACATTCACACAGAGAAAGCAACTACGGGGTGGTGTTTTGTAAGCATGCTATAGTTTGGAAGAAGTTCTAAACCTGAACAGTCACTTAGAGAAAGCAACTCTTGGTGGGTGATTTTTAGGTCTGCTAAATTGTATTTTGAAAGAAGTACCAGAGTCATATATACTAATGCTTACATTCATGCAAAGAAAAAACCATGGGGTGATGTTTTGTGGGCATGTTAACCTGTAGTTTGGAAGAAGTTGGAGAGTCTTATTTAGGAAAGCTTACAGTCACCTAGAGAAAGTAACTCTCGGGAGAGCCTTTCTTGGCCTGCTAAACTCTACTTTGCATCAATTGTGAGAGTCAAACATGGGAATGCTTTCATTCATTCAGAGAACGCAACGTTTGGGTGGTGGTTTGTAGGCATTCTAAACTGTATTTTGGAGGAAGTACGAGAGTCATGTATATGAACGCTTACATTGAGGCAGAGAAAGCAACTCTGGGGTCGTATTTTGTTGGCATGCTAAACTGTGGTTTGGAAGAAGTTCGAGAGTCTTATATAGGAAAGATTACAGTGACACAGAGAAAACAACTCTCGGAAGTTTATTGGTAGGCCTGCTAAACTCTAACTTGGATGAAATGTGAGAACACTTGCATTCATTCACTCAGAGAAAGAAACATGGTGATGGTTTGAAGGCATAATAACTGTAGTTGGGAAGAAGTAGGAGAGTCATATATATGAACCGTTACATTCACGCAGAGAACGCAACTGTGGGGTGACGATGTATGCATGTTAATCTGTAGTTTGGAGGAAGTGCGAGAGTCATATCTGGGGAAAATTACAGTCACTTAGGGAAAGGAACCATCCTGGGTTGGTTTGTAGATCTGCTAAATTCTATTTTGGAAACAGAGTGTGAGTCATATATGGGAACGCTTATGTTCACTCATAGAAAGCAACCACTGCGTGGTGTTTTGTTGGCATGGTGTAGTTTGAAAGAAGTTGGAGATTCTTATATAGGAAAGTTTACAATCACCTAGAGAAAGCAAATCACGGGGTGTTGTTTGTAGGCCTGCTAAACTCTAATTTAGATGAAGTGAGAGAGGCATATATATGAACGCTTATATTGATGCAGAGAAAGCAACTATGGGGTGGTGTTTTGTAGGCATGCTAAAATATAATTTGGAAGAAGTTCGAAAACAGACAGTCACTTAGAGAAAGCCACTCTCGGCGGTTGATTTTTCGGTGTGCTAAATTGTATTATGAAAGAAGTACCAGAGTCATATATACAAACGCTTACATTCATGCAGAGAAAGCAACTCTGGGGTGGTGTTTTCTAGGCATGCTAAACTCTAGTTTGGACGAAGTTTGAGAATCACATATAAGAAAGCTTAGTCGCTTAAAGCAAATCTCTGGGTGTGGAATGTAGGCGTGCTAAACTCTATTTTGGTTTCAGAGTGAGAGTCATATATGGGAAGGCTTACATTCGCTCAGAGAAAGCAACGATGGTGTGGTGGTTTGTAGGCATACTGAACTCTAGTTTGGAAGAAGTAGGAGAATGATATATGGGAACGCTTACATTCATGCAGAGAAAGCAATTATGGGGTGGCTTTTTTGTAGCCATGCTAATCTCTATTTTGCAAGAAGTTAAAGAGAAATATATAGGAAAGCGTACCGTCATTTATAGAAACCAACTTTCGGGGGATGGTTTGTAGGCCTGCAAAACTCTACTTTGGAAGAAGGGGGAGAATCATATGGGGGACTGGGTACATTCACTCGGAGAAATCAACGATGGGGTTGTGGTTTGTAGGCATACTAAACTCTAGTTTGGAAGAAGGACGAGAATCATATATAGGAACGCTTACATTCATGCAGAGAAAGCAACTATGGAGTGATGTTTGTATGCCTACTAAACGATAGATTGGAGGATGCTCGAGAGTCATATCTGGAAAGCTTACATTCATTTAGAGAAAGCAACTCTCTGGGGGTGGTTCGTAGGCCTGCTAAACTCTATTTTCAATGAAGTGTTCGAATCATATACAGGAACGCTTACATTCACTCAGAGAAAGCAACGTTGGGGTGGCCGTTTTTGAGCATACTAAACTCTACTTTGGAAGAGGTACGAGAAACATAAATATGAACGCTTACATTAACACAGAGAAAGCAAATACGGGGTGCTGTAATGCAGGCATGCTAAACTATAGATTGGAAGATGTTCGAAAGCTGACAGTCACTTAGAGAAAGCAACTCTTGGCGGGTGATTTTTAGGTCTGCTAAATTGTATTTTGAAAGACGTACCAGAGTCATATACAAACGCTTACATTCATGCAGAGAAAGAAACTATGGGGCGATGTGTTGTGGGGATGCTAAACTGCAGTTTGGAAGGTGTTCGAGAGTGTTATATAGGATAGCTTACAGTCACCTAGAGAAAGCAACATTCGGGACAGCTTTACAAGCCTCTAAACACTAATTAGCAGCAATTGTGAGAGTCAAACATGGGAATGCTTACATTCACTCAGAGAACGCAACGTTTGGGTGGCTGGTTTTTAAGCATTCTAAACTGTATTTTGGAGGAAGTAGGAGAGTCATATATACGAATGCTTACATTCACGCAGAGAAAGCAACTCTGTGGTCGTATTTTGTTGGCATGCTAAACTGTGGTTTGGAAGAAGTTCGAGAGCCTTATATAGGAAAGATTACAGTGACACAGAGAAAACAACTCTCTGTATTTTCTTGGTAGGTCTGCTAAACTGTGATTTGGATGAAGTGTGAGAACGCTTGCATTCACTCAGAGAAAGAACTTTGTCGTGGTGGTTTGTAGGAATAACAACTGTAGTTCGAAGAATTAGGAGAGTCATATATGAATGGTTACATTCACGCAGAGAAAGCAACTGTGGGGTGGCGTATGTAATCATCATAATCTGTAGTTTGGAGGAAGTTCGAGAGTCATATCTGGGGAAAATTAGAGTCACATAGAGAAAGGAACAATCGGGGGCTGGTGTGTAGGTCTGCTAAATTCTATTTTGGAAGAAGAGTGAGAGTCATATATGGGAACGCTTATGTTGACTCAGAGAAATCAACGATGGGACGCTGTATTGTTGGCATGCTAAACTGTAGTTTGGAAGAAGTTCGAGAGTCTTATATAGGAAAGTTTACAGTCACCTAGAGAAAGCAACTCACAGGAGGTGGTTTGTAAGCCGCTAAACTCTAATTTGGATGAAGTGAAAGAGGCATACATGGATACGCTTCATTCACTCAGAGAAAGGTAAATTGGGGTGCCGGTTTGTAGGTATACTAACTCCAGTTTGGAAGAAGTACTAGAGTCATATATATGAACGCTTATATGGACGCAGAGAAAGCAACTATGGGGTGGTGTTTTGTAGGCCTGCTAAAATATAGTTTGGAAGAAGTTCGAAAGCAGACAGTCACTTAGAGAAAGCAACTCTCGGCGGTTCATTTTTCGGTCTGCTGAATTGTATTTTGAAAGAAATACCAGAGTCATATATTCAAACGCTTACATTCATGCAGAGAAAGCAACTCTGGGGTGGTGTTTTCTAGGCATGCTAAACTCTAGTTTGGACGAAGTTTGAGAATCACATATAAGAAAGCTTAGAGTCGCTTAAAGCAAATCTCTGGGTGTGGAATGTAGGCGTGCTAAACTCTATTTTGGTTTCGGAGTGAGAGTCATATATGGGAAGGCTTACATTCGCTCAGAGAAAGCAACGATGGTGTGGTGGTTTGTAGGCATACTGAACTCTAGTTTGGAAGAAGTAGGAGAATGATATATGGGAACGCTTACATTCATGCAGAGAAAGCAATTATGGGGTGGCTTTTTTGTAGCCATGCTAATCTCTATTTTGCAAGAAGTTAAAGAGAAATATATAGGAAAGCGTACCGTCATTTATAGAAACCAACTTTCGGGGGATGGTTTGTAGGCCTGCAAAACTCTACTTTGGAAGAAGGGGGAGAATCATATGGGGGACTGGGTACATTCACTCGGAGAAATCAACGATGGGGATGTGGTTTGTAGGCATACTAAACTCTAGTTTGGAAGAAGGACGAGAATCATATATAGGAACGCTTACATTCATGCAGAGAAAGCAACTATGGAGTGATGTTTGTATGCCTACTAAACGATAGATTGGAGGATGCTCGAGAGTCATATCTGGAAAGCTTACATTCATTTAGAGAAAGCAACTCTCTGGGGGTGGTTCGTAGGCCTGCTAAACTCTATTTTCAATGAAGTGTTCGAATCATATACAGGAACGCTTACATTCACTCAGAGAAAGCAACGTTGGGGTGGCCGTTTTTGAGCATACTAAACTCTACTTTGGAAGAGGTACGAGAGACAAATACTAACGCTTACATTAACACAGAGAAAGCAAATACGGGGTGCTGTAGTGCAGGCATGCTAAACTATAGATTAGAAGAAGTTCGAAAGCTGACAGTCACTTAGAGAAAGCAACTCTTGGCGGGTGATTTTTAGGTCTGCTAAATTGTATTTTGAAAGACGTACCAGAGTCATATACAAACGCTTACATTCATGCAGAGAAAGAAACTATGGGGTGATGTGTTGTGGGGATGCTAAACTGCAGTTTGGAAGGTGTTCGAGAGTGTTATATAGGATAGCTTACAGTCACCTAGAGAAAGCAACACTCGGGACAGCTTTACAAGCCTCTAAACACTAATTAGCAGCAATTGTGAGAGTCAAACATGGGAACGCTTACATTCACTCAGAGAACGCAACGTTTGGGTGGCTGGTTTTTAAGCATTCTAAACTGTATTTTGGAGGAAGTAGGAGAGTCATATATACGAATGCTTACATTCACGCAGAGAAAGCAACTCTGTGGTCGTATTTTGTTGGCATGCTAAACTGTGGTTTGGAAGAAGTTCGAGAGCCTTATATAGGAAAGATTACAGTGACACAGAGAAAACAACTCTCTGTAGTTTCTTGGTAGGTCTGCTAAACTGTGATTTGGATGAAGTGTGAGAACGCTTGCATTCACTCAGAGAAAGAACTTTGTCGTGGTGGTTTGTAGGAATAACAACTGTAGTTCGAAGAAGTAGGAGAGTCATATATGAACGGTTACATTCACGCAGAGAAAGCAACTGTGGGGTGGCGTATGTAATCATCATAATCTGTAGTTTGGAGGAAGTTCGAGAGTCATATCTGGGGAAAATTAGAGTCACATAGAGAAAGGAACAATCGGGGGCTGGTGTGTAGGTCTGCTAAATTCTATTTTGGAAGAAGAGTGAGAGTCATATATGGGAACGCTTATGTTGACTCAGAGAAATCAACGATGGGACGCTGTATTGTTGGCATGCTAAACTGTAGTTTGGAAGAAGTTCGAGAGTCTTATATAGGAAAGTTTACAGTCACCTAGAGAAAGCAACTCACAGGAGGTGGTTTGTAAGCCGCTAAACTCTAATTTGGATGAAGTGAAAGAGGCATACATGGATACGCTTCATTCACTCAGAGAAAGGTAAATTGGGGTGCCGGTTTGTAGGTATACTAACTCCAGTTTGGAAGAAGTACTAGAGTCATATATATGAACGCTTATATGGACGCAGAGAAAGCAACTATGGGGTGGTGTTTTGTAGGCCTGCTAAAATATAGTTTGGAAGAAGTTCGAAAGCAGACAGTCACTTAGAGAAAGCAACTCTCGGCGGTTCATTTTTCGGTCTGCTGAATTGTATTTTGAAAGAAATACCAGAGTCATATATTCAAACGCTTACATTCATGCAGAGAAAGCAACTCTGGGGTGGTGTTTTCTAGGCATGCTAAACTCTAGTTTGGACGAAGTTTGAGAATCACATATAAGAAAGCTTAGAGTCGCTTAAAGCAAATCTCTGGGTGTGGAATGTAGGCGTGCTAAACTCTATTTTGGTTTCGGAGTGAGAGTCATATATGGGAAGGCTTACATTCGCTCAGAGAAAGCAACGATGGTGTGGTGGTTTGTAGGCATACTGAACTCTAGTTTGGAAGAAGTAGGAGAATGATATATGGGAACGCTTACATTCATGCAGAGAAAGCAATTATGGGGTGGCTTTTTTGTAGCCATGCTAATCTCTATTTTGCAAGAAGTTAAAGAGAAATATATAGGAAAGCGTACCGTCATTTATAGAAACCAACTTTCGGGGGATGGTTTGTAGGCCTGCAAAACTCTACTTTGGAAGAAGGGGGAGAATCATATGGGGGACTGGGTACATTCACTCGGAGAAATCAACGATGGGGTTGTGGTTTGTAGGCATACTAAACTCTAGTTTGGAAGAAGGACGAGAATCATATATAGGAACGCTTACATTCATGCAGAGAAAGCAACTATGGAGTGATGTTTGTATGCCTACTAAACGATAGATTGGAGGATGCTCGAGAGTCATATCTGGAAAGCTTACATTCATTTAGAGAAAGCAACTCTCTGGGGGTGGTTCGTAGGCCTGCTAAACTCTATTTTCAATGAAGTGTTCGAATCATATACAGGAACGCTTACATTCACTCAGAGAAAGCAACGTTGGGGTGGCCGTTTTTGAGCATACTAAACTCTACTTTGGAATAGGTACGAGAAACATAAATACGAACGCTTACATTAACACAGAGAAAGCAAATATGGGGTGCTGTAATGCATGCATGCTAAACTATAGATTGGAAGATGTTCGAAAGCTGACAGTCACTTAGAGAAAGCAACTCTTGGCGGGTGATTTTTAGGTCTGCTAAATTGTATTTTGAAAGACGTACCAGAGTCATATACAAACGCTTACATTCATGCAGAGAAAGAAACTATGGGGTGATGTGTTGTGGGCATGCTAAACTGCAGTTTGGAAGGAGTTCGAGAGTGTTATATAGGATAGCTTACAGTCACCTAGAGAAAGCAACACTCAGGAGAGCTTTGCAAGCCAGCTAAACTCTATCAAGCAGCGATTGTGAGAGTCAAACATGGGAACGCTTACATTCACTCAGAGAACACAACGTTTGGGTGGTGGTTTGTAGGCATAATAACTGTAGTTCGGAAGAAGTAGGAGAGTCATATATGAACGGTTACATTCACGCAGAGAAAGCAACTGTTGGGTGGCGTATGTATGCATGCTAATCTGTAGTTTGGAGGAATTTCGAGAGTCATATCTGGGGAAAAATACAGTCACTTAGAGAAAGCAACCATCGGGGGCCATTTTGTAGATCTGCTAAATTCTATTTTGAAAGAAGAATGAGAGTCATATATGGGAACGCTTATGATCACGAAGAGAAATCAACTATGGGGCGGTGTTTTGTTGGCATGCTAAACTGTAGTTTGGAAGAAGTTCGCGAGTCTTACATAGGAAAGTTTACAGTCACCCAGAGAAAGCAACTCTCGGGAGATTGTTTCTAAGCATGCTAAATTCTAGATTGCATCAATTGTGAGAGTCAAACATGGGAACGCTTACATTCACTCAGAGAACGCAACGTTTGGGTGGTGGTTTGTAAGCATTCTAAACTGTATTTTGGAGGAAGTAGGAGAGTCATATATACGAATGCTTACATTCACGCAGAGAAAGCAACTCTGTGATCGTATTTTGTTGGCATGCTAAACTGTGGTTTGGAAGAAGTTCGAGAGCCTTACATAGGAAAGATTACAGTGACACAGAGAAAAACAAATCTCTGTAGTTTGTTGGTAGGTCTGCTAAACTGTAATTTGGATGAAGTGTGAGAACGCTTGCATTCACTCACAGAAAGAACGTTGTCGTGATGGTTTGTAGGAATAAATGCTGTAGTTCAAAAGAAGTAGGAGAGTCATATATGAACGGTTACATTCACGCAGAGAAAGCAACTGTGGGGTGGCCTATGTAATCATCATAATCTAGTTTGGAGGAAGTTCGAGAGTCATATGTGGGAAAAATTAAAGTCACCTAGAGAATTGGAACCATCGGGTGTTGTGTAGGTCTGCTAAATTCTATTTTGGAAGAAGAGTGAGAGTCATATATGGGAACGCTTATGTTCACTCAGAGAAATCAACGATGGGGCGCTGTATTGTTGGCATGCTAAACTGTAGTTTGGAAGAAGTTCGAGAGTCTTATATAGGAAAGTTTACAGTCACCTAGAGAAAGCAACTCACAGGAGGTGGTTTGTGGGCCGCTAAACTCTAATTTGGATGAAGTGAAAGAGGCATACATGGATACGCTTCATTCACTCAGAGAAAGGTAAATTGGATGCCGGTTTGTAGGTATACTAACTCCAGTTTGGAAGAAGTACGAGAGTCATATATATGAACGATTATATGGACGCAGAGAAAGCAACTATGGGGTGGTGTTTTGTAGGCCTGCTAAAATATAATTTGGAAGAAGTTCGAAAGCTGACAGTGACTTAGAGAAAGCAACTCTTGGCGGTTGATTTTGAGGTCTGCTAAATTGTATTTTGATAGAAGTACAAGAGTCATATATAAAATCGCTTATATTTATGCTGAGAAAGAAACTATGTGGTGATGTTTTGTTGGCGTGCTGAAATGTAGTTTCGAAGAAGTTCGACAGTCTTTTATAGGAAAGCTTACAGTCCCCCAGAGGAAGCAACTTTCGAGAGATAGTTTGTAAGCCTGCTAAACTCTACTTTGCATCATTTGGAACAGTCATACTTGGGAACGCTAACATTCTCTCAGAGAACGCAACGTTTGGTTGGTTGTTTGTAAGCATACTAAACTGTATTTTGGAAGAAGTAGCAGAGTCATATATATGAGTGCTTACATTCACGCAGAGAGGGCAACTATGGGGTGGTGTTTTGTAGGCATGCAAATCTCTAGTTGCGAAGAAGTTAAGAGTAATAGGAAAGCTTACAGTCTCACAGAGAAAGCAACCCTTGGGGGCCGGTTTGTAGTTCTGCTAAATTCTATTTTGGATGAAGTGTGAATCATAAATGGGAACGCTAACATTCACTCAGAGAAAGCAAGGTTGCGGTGGTGATTTTTAGTCACACTAAACTGGAGTTTGGAGGAAGTACGAGAATAAAAGAATGCTTACATTCACTCAGAAAAAGCAACGTTGGGGAGGTGGTTGGTAGGTGTACTATACTTTGGAAGAAGTACGAGCGTGATGCATAGGAACGCTTACATTCACGCAAACTATGGGGTGGCCTTTTGTTGGCATGCTAAACTATGTCCCAAAGTCATATATAGGAAAGCTTATAGTGAGAGAAAGCAACTCTCGGGCGGTGTTTTGTAGGTCCGGCAAATTGCATTTTGAAAGCAGTCCGAGATTCATATAAGGGAAGGCCTATATCCACTCAGAGAAAGCAATGTTAGGCTGGTGGTTTGTAGGCATACTAAACTGTATTTTGGAACTCATATGTATGACTCTCACACTTGATCCAAATTAGAGTTCACCAGGCCTATAAACCACATCCTGAGAGTTGCTTTCTCTAGGTGAATGTAAGCTTTCCTATGTAAAACTCTCGAACTTCTTCCAAACTAAAGTTTAGCATGCCAACAATACACCACCGCATCGTTGCTTTCTCTGAGTGAACATAAGCATTCCCTTATATGAATCACTTTTTCCAAAATAGAATTTAGCAGACCTACAAACCAGTCCCCGATGGTTGATTTAGCTATGTGACTGTAATTTTCCCCAGATATGACTCTCAAACTTCCTCCAAAGTATAGATTAACATGCGTACATACACCACCCAACAGTTTCTTTCTCTGCGTGAATGTAACTGTTCATATATATGACTCTCCTACTTCTTCCGAACTACAGTTATTATGCCTACAAACCACCACCCAAACGTTGTGTTCTCTCCGTGAATGTAAGCTTTCCCATATTTGACTCTCACAATTGCTGCTAATTAGTGTTTAGAGGCTTGCAAAGCTGTCCCGAGTGTTGTTTTCTCTAGGTGACTGTAGCTATCCTATATAACACTCTGGAAGTCCTTTCAAACTGCAGTTTAGCATGCCCACAACACATCACCCCATAGTTTCTTTCTCTGCATAAATGTAAGCGTTTGTATATATGACTCTAGTACGTCTTTCAAAATACCATTTAGCAGACCTAAAAATCACCCGCCAAGAGTTGCTTTCTCTAAGTGACTGTCAGCTTTCGAACATCTTCCAATCTATAGTTTAGCATGCCTGCACTACAGCACCCCGTATTTGCTTTCTCTGTGTTAATGTAAGCGTTCCTATGTATGTCTCTCGTACCTCTTCCAAAGTAGAGTTTAGTATGCTCAAAAACGGCCACTCCAACGTTGCTTTCTCTGAGTGAATGTAAGCGTTCCTGTATATGATTCGAAAACTTCATTGAAAATAGAGTTTAGCAGGCCTACGAACCACCCCCAGAGAGTTGCTTTCTCTAAATGACTGTAAGCTTTCCAGATATGACTCTCGAACATCCTCCAATCTATCGTTTAGTAGGCATACAAACATCACTCCATAGTTGCTTTCTCTGCATGAATGTAAGCGTTCCTATAAATGATTCTCGTACTTCTTCCAAACTAGAGTTTAGTATGCCTACAAACCACAACCCCATCGTTGATTTCTCCGAGTGAATATACCCAGTCCCCCATATGATTCTCCCCCTTCTTCCAAAGTAGAGTTTTGCAGGCCTACAAATCATCCCGCGAAAGTTGGTTTCTATAAATGACGGTACGCTTTCCTATATATTACTCTTTAACTTCTTGCAAAATAGAGATTAGCATGGCTACAAAAAAGCCACCCCATAATTGCTTTCTCTGCATGAATGTAAGCGTTCCCATATATCATTCTCCTACTTCTTCCAAACTAGAGTTCAGTATGCCTACAAACGACCACACCATCGTTGCTTTCTCTGAGTGAATGTAAGCCTTCCCATATATGACTCTCACTCTGAAACCAAATTAGAGTTTGGTACACCTACATTCCACACCCAGAGATTTGCTTTAAGCGACTCTAAGCTTTCTTATATGTGATTCTCAAACTTCGTCCAAACTAGAGTTTAGCATGCCTAGAAACCACCCCACAGTTGCTTTCTCTGCATGAATGTAAGCGTTCATATACATAACTCTCGTACTTCCTCCAAAATACAGTTTAGAATGCCTACAAACCACCACCCAAACGTTGCGTTCTCTGAATGAATGAAAGCATTCCCATGTTTGACTCTCACAATTGATGCAAAGTAGAGTTTAGCAGGCCAAGAAAGGCTCTCCCGAGAGTTGCTTTCTCTAGGTGACTGTAAGCTTTCCTAAATAAGACTCTCCAACCTCTTCCAAACTACAGGTTAACATGCCCACAAAACATCACCCCATGGTTTTTTCTTTGCATGAATGTAAGCATTAGTATATATGACTCTGGTACTTCTTTCAAAATACAATTTAGCAGACCTAAAAATCACCCACCAAGAGTTGCTTTCTCTAAATGACTGTTCAGGTTTGGAACTTCTTCCAAACTATAGCATGCTTACAAAACACCACCCCGTAGTTGCTTTCTCTGTGTGAATGTAAGCCTTCCCAAATATCATTCTCGTACTTCTTCCAAACTATTTAGTATGCCTACAAAAACCACCCCAGTGTTGTTTCTCTGAGGGAATGTAAGCGGTCCCATGTTTGACTCTCACACTTCATCCAAATTAGAGTTTAGCATGTGTACAAAAAAATCTCCCGAGAGTTGCTTTCCCTAGGTGACGGTAATCTTTCCTGTATAAGGTTCTCCAACTTCTTCCAAACTGCAGTTTAGCATGCCTACAAAACCTGACGCCATAAGTGCTTTCTCTGTGTGAATGTAAGTGTTCCTATATAGGACTCTCGTACTTCTTCCAAACTACAGTTTAGTATGCCCTACAAACCGCCACCCAAACGTTGTTTTCTCTGAGTGAATGTAAGCGTTCCCATATATGACTCTCACACTTCAACCAAAATAACTCTATTTCAACCAAAATAACTCTACATTCCACACCCAGAGAGTTGCTTTCTCTACGTGACTGTAAACTTTCCTATATATGACTCTCAAACTTCGTCCAAACTAGAGTTTTGCACCCTACAAAACACCACCCCATAGTTGCATTCGGTGCCGGAATGTAAGCGGTTCTACATGTGATTCTCTTGCTTTTTCTAGGAACCACAACCACAACGTTGCTTTCACTGAGTTCCCATATATTATTCTAACACTTCATTGAAAATAGAGTTTAGCAGGCCTACGAAACACCCCCGAGGGTTGCTTTCTCTAAGTGACTGTAAGCTTCCCAGATATGGCTCTCGAACTTCCTCCAAACTATATTTTAGTAGGCATACAAACATCACTCCATAGTTGCTTTCTCTGCGTGAAGGTAAGCGTTCCTATATACGATTCTTGTACTTCTTCCAAACTAGAGTTGACTATGCCTACAAATCACAATCCCATCGTTGATTTCTCTGAGTGAATGCACGCGGTCCCCAATATGACTCTCTCCCACTTCCAAACTGGAGTTTTGCAGGTGTACAAAACATCCCCCGAGAGTTGGTTTCTATGACTGTACCCTTTCCTATATATTACTCCTTAACTTCTTCCAAACTAGAGATTAGCATGGCTACAAAAACGCCACCCCATAATTGCTTTCTCTACGCGAATGTAAGCGTTCCCATATATCATTCTCCTACTTCTTCCAAACTAGAGTTTAGTATGCCTACAAACCACCACGCCGTCGTTGCTTTCTCTGAGGGAATGTAAGCCTTCCCATATATGACTCTCACTCTTAAACCAAAATAGAGTTTAGCAGGCCTACATTCCACACCCAGAGATTGGCTTTCTCTAAGTGACTCTAAGCTTTCTTATATGTGATTCTCAAACTTCGTCCAAACTAGAGTTTAGCATGCCTATAAAACACCACCCCATAGTTACTTTCAGTGCGTCAAAATGTATGTGCTCCTATATGTGATTCTCGTGCTTCTTCCAAACTGCAGTTTAGTAAGCCTACAAACAACCCCATCGTTGCTTTCTCTGAGTGAATGTAAGCGTTCTCATATATGACTCTCACACTTCAACCAAAACAGGGTTTTGCAGGCCTACAAACCACCCGCCAAGACTTGCTTTTTCAAAGTGGCTGTTACCTTTCCTATATAGGACTCTGGAACTTCTCCCAAGCTAGACTTTAACATGTCTACCTGACACTACTCCGTAGTTGCTCTCACTGTGTGAATGTAAGCGTTCCTATATATGAGTCTTGTACTTCTTCCTAACTAGCATCTGGCATGCCAAAATAACACTCCCCCATAGTTGCTTTCTTTGAGTCAATGTAAACATTCCTATATATGTCTCTCGCACTTCTTCCAAACTAGAGTTGAATAAGTCTACAAACCAATCCTCGACAGCTGTTTTCTCTGAACGAATTTAAGCGTTCCTATATATGACTATGGCACTTCCTCCAAACTAGAGTTTAGAAAGCCTACACTCCACCCCTGTTCGTTGCTTTCTCTAAGTTACTGTAAGTTTTCCTATACATGGCTCTCGAAATTTTCCAAACTAGAGTTAGCATGCCTACTATACACCTACACATAATTGCTTTGTCTGAGTGAATATAAGCCTTCCTATATATGACTGTCGCACTTTTTCCAAATTAGAGTGTAGCCAGCCTGGAAAGCACCCCTTATAGTTGCTTTCATTGAGTGAATGTTAACATTCCTATGTATGACTCTCGCAACTTTTCCAATCTAAGATTTTAGCAATGCTACAAATCCCCCGCCGAGAGTTCCTATACATAACTGTCCTCTTTTTCCAAGCTAGAGTTTAGGAAGCCTAGAATCCGTCCCCCCGTAGACGCTTTATGTGAACGTAAGCGTTCCTATATGTGACTCTTGCCTTCCTCCAAACTAGAGCTTAGCAAGCCTACAAACCAACTCCCTATAATTGCTTTCTCTGAATGAATGATATCGTTCCTATATAAGACTCTCGAACTTCTTCCAAACCAGAGTTTAACAAGCCAAAAAAGCACCCCCCATAGATGCTTCCTCTAACTCAAGGCTAATATTCCTATATATGATTCAGCTTCTTCATCCAAACTAGAGTAAGGCAAGCCTACAAATCACACATCAATAGTTGCTTTCTATAAGTAAATGTAAGTATCCCTATATATGACTATAGCAATTCTTCCAAACTGGAGTTTAGCAAGCCTACAGACCCCAGGACTCCACTCCATAGTACCCTGGGCATTGGCGCCTGCCTGTCATGCAGGACATAGGGGCGGACGCTCATCTCAGACACGGCATTGGTGGATTCTAGGCTTTTTTAAGTTTTTGAATTGAAGAACTCTGAGAATTGGAATTCGGTTTAGGGTAAGGTTAGGTGTTAGGGACTAGGATTAGATTTAGGGGTTAGGGTTTTAGGTTAGAATTAGGGTTAGGATTACTGTTAGGGTTAGAGATTAGGATTATGTTTAGTGGTTGGGTTTAGGTTTAGGGTGAGAGGCAAGAGTAAGGGTCAGGGATTAGGGTTACTGTTAGGAGTTAGATTCGGGGCTTACGAAGGGTTTGGTTTAGTGATAGGGTTAGGGCTTACGTTTAACGGTGTGTGTTAGGGCACGGGCCCCGTCTAATGTACGGGGCACTGTGGGTGTGGAGCAAGGCTGCGTCCCCACTTCATCTTACCCTGGGTGTTGGGCTTGAACTGTCACGCAGGACAAAGGCAGAGGCTCATGAAACGCATGGTTAGGATTAAGGTTTAAGGTTAGGGTCAAGGTTGAGGGTTAGGGTGAGGGTTAAGAGTTAGAGTTAGGGTAAGGGGGTTAGGGTTAGGGTTAGGGTTAAGGGTTAGGTTTATGGTTCAGGTTTAAGGTTAGCATTAGAGGGTAGGGTTAGTGTAACTGTAGGTCAGTGTTGCGGTTAGATCTCTAGGAATTAGGGTAAAGGTTAGGGTTAGGGTTAAGAGTTAGGGTTAAGTTTAATGGTTAAGGATTGGGATTAGGGTTGAGGGTTAGGGTTAAGATTATGGGTAATGACTCAGGATCAAAGGTTAGGGTTATTTTTAGGCGTAGGGTTAGCGTAAGGGGTTAGGGTTAGTGTTAGTGTTGTTGGTAGGGTTAAGGTTAGGGTTGGCGTTTCAGAATTAGGGATTAGGTGTTATGGTTATGGCTAGGAGTTAGCGTTAGATTTACGGTACAGGTCTTGTTCTCAGGGTGTCATGCATTAACGTTAAGATAAGGGGTTAAAGTTAGGGTTACGGTGAGCTTTACCTGTTAAGGTGAGCAGTAGGATCAGGGTTAGGTGTTATGTTCTGGGTTAGGGTTATAGGTGAGGGGTAGGGTTTATCCTTAGGGCACGGGCCCTGTATGCACTAGGAGGCGAAGTTAGGGGTCTGTGATGGTCGCTGGGAACCCACTCTATCGCACGCAGTGTATGGGCCTCTGGGTTTCATGCAGGACACTGTGGCAGAGCCGGCTTTCATGCATGGCTTAGTAGGATTGTAGGCTTTCAAAACTCTGAGAAAGCAAGAAGTCTGAGAATTAGATTTCGGGTTAGGATTACGGCACGGTTTAGGGATGAAGATTAGTGGTTAGGGTGAGGGCTTAGGGTTAGGGGTTAGGGTTAGGGTTAGGGTTGCTGGTAGGGTGAAGGTTAGGTTTGACGTTTTAGAATTAGGGATGAGGTGTTACGGTTTTGACTATGGTTTAGGATTAGAATTACGGGATAGGGCTTCTTCTCAAGGTGTTATGCATTCACGTTAAGTTAAGGGGCTAAGTTAGGGTTACGGGGAGGTTTATTTTTTAAGGTGAGCAATAGGATCAGGGTTAGGTGTTATGTTCAGGGTGAGGGTTATCTGTTAGGGGTAGTGTTTATACTTAGCGTACGGGCCCTGTCTGCACTGGGCGGGGCGCGGGGGTTAGGGGGATGGGATTGTCCCCGGGAACACACTCTATCGTACGCTGGGTATGGGCTCCTGGCTTTCATGCAGGACACAGTGGCAGAGCCCCCTTTTACTCATGGCATGGGAGGATTGTAGGCTTTCTAAACTCTGAGAAAGCAAGAACTCTGAGAATTAGATTTAGGGGTAGGATTCTGGTAATGTTTAGGGATGAAGATTAGTGTCAGGGTGGGGTCTTGGGTTAGGGGTTGGGGTTAAAGGTTAGTGTTAGGTTTAACAGTTACAGTTAGGTTTACGGTTAAGTCTCAGGGTTCGGGTTAAGGTTTGGGTTTAGCGTTTGGCACAGGGGTAGGCTTCAGTGTTAGCTTCATGGTTAAAGATTAGGAGTAGGGTTAGTGTGAGGGTTAAGGGTAAGGGTCAAGATTAAGGGTTCAGGTTGGGGTTAGGCTTAGGTTTAGGGTTAGGGGTCAAGGGTTAGGATTAGGGTTAAGTGTTGGGCTTAGGGTTGGGGTTTAGTGTTATGTTTATCGTTAAGGATTAGGGTTAGGGTCAGGGTTAAATGCTTGGGTGCGGGTAATGGTTAGGGTCAGGGTTAAGGTTTATGGATAGGGTTAGTGTTAAGGGTTTACGGGTAGGTTTAGGGTTCAGGGTTAGAGTTAGCATTAGGGCTTAAGGTTAGGATTAGGTGGTAGGTTAGATATTAGGGTTAGATCTAGGCGTTAGAGTAAGGGTTAAGAGATAGGGTTAGGTTTAATGCTTAGGATTAGGGTTAGGGTTTGGGGTTAAAGTAAGTGTTAGAGGTTGGGTTTAAGGATCAAAGGTTAGTGTTATTTTTAGCTGTAGTGTTAGGGTTAGGGATAAGGGATAAGGTTGGCGTGAGGGTTTTCCTTACTGTTAGGGTTAAGGTCAGGCTTAGATTAAAGGTTAAGGTTAGGGTCAGCGTTAAGGGTTAGGGTGAGGGTTAACGGTTACGGTAAAGGTTAAGCGTTAGTGTTAGGGATTAGCGATTAGGGTTTTTGGTAAGTGTTAGGGTTAGGAGTTAGTGTTTTATGAAGGGGTATGGTTAGAATTAGGATTGGGGTTAGTCTTAGGGTTAGGTTTAGGAGTTAGGTTTAGGGTAAAAGGATAGGATTAGGGTTAAGGGTTGGGCTCAGGTTTAGGGTTAAAGTTTAGTGTTAGGGTTAATGTTTAGTGTTATGGTCCAGTTTAAGTGTTAGGGTGAGGGTTAACGGTTAGGATTAGGCTTAGAGGTTGGGGATATAGTGAGGGTTCAGTGTTAGGGTTAGGTTTAGGGTTCAGGGTTAAGGTTAGCTGTAGGGGTTATGGTTAGGGTTAGGTGTTAGGTTAGTGTCAGGGTTAGGTCTAGTCGTGAGGGTAAGGTTTAGGGTTAGCTTTAAGAGCTAGGGTTAGGTTTAATGGTTAGGATTAGGATTACGGTTAAAGGTTAGGGTAATGCTCAGGTGTTAGGGTGAAGGGTTAAGGGTTTTTGTTAGGCATAGCGTTGGGGTTAGAAGTAAGGGTTACTGTCAGTGCTAGGGTTGTAGGCAGGGTTACGGTTAGAGTTAGCGGTTTAGAATTAGGGTTAGGGATTAGGTGCTACAGTGACGACTAGGAGATAGGGTTAGAATTATGGGATAGGGGTTGTTCTCAGGAAATGGGTTATGCACTAACGTTAGGATAAGAGGTTAAAGTTAGGCTCACGGTGAGGTTTACGTGTTAAGGGGAGAAATAGGAACAGGGTTAGGTGTTATGTTCACGGTGAGGGATATCTGTTACAGGTATTGTTTATGCTTAGCGCACGGGCCCTGTCTGCCTTAGGCGGGGGTGGGGGGAGGTTAGGGGACTGGGATTGTCACCAGGATCCCACTGTATCGTACTCTGGGTATGGGCCCGTAGGTTTGATGCAGGACACAGTGGTAGAGCCTCCTTTCACGCATGGCATGGGAGGATTGCAGGCTTTCTAAACTCTAAGAAAGCAAGAAGTCTGAGAATTAGATTTAGGGTTAGGATTCTGGTTAGGGTTAAGGATGAAGTTTAGTGTTAGGGTGAGGGCTTAGAGTTAGGGATTAGGGTTAGGGTTAAAGGTTACTCTTAGGTTTAACGGTTACAGTTCGGTTTAGGGTTGAGGTTTACGGTTAGGGTTAAGATGAGGGGTTAGGGTTTGGTATAGGGTTAGGGTTAGGTACAGGGTTAGGGTTAAGTGTTAGGTTTACGGTTGAAGATTAGGATTAGGGTTAGGATTAAAGGTTAGCGTGAGAGTTAACGGTTAGGGTTAAGGTTAAGAGTTAGGGTTAGGGTTTAGGTTTAGGGTTAAGGGTTAGGGTTAGCTTTAGGGTTCGAGTTATGTGTTAGGGTTTGTGTTAGAGGTTAGGGTTAGGTTTACTGGTCACGGTTAGGGTTACGTTTAGGGGTTAGCATTAGGGTTAAGGATTAGGTTTAGGGTAAGGGTTTAGAGTTAGTGTTGGGCTTTAGGCTCGGGGCTTAGGTTCAGGGTCAGGGGTTAGCGTTGGTGGTAGGGCTTAGATTTATCGGTCAGTTTAAGGGCACAGGACCTGGTTAATCTACGGTGAGAGGGGTGCGGTCGGAGTCATCACGAAAGCACAACATCATTCCCTGGGCCCTGGGACAAGATCTACATGCAGGACTCAGGCGGATCCTCATCTCACACATGGCATGGCTGTATTGTAGGCTTGCTTCACTCGGGAATGGAAGTAGTGTGAGAATTAGGGTTAGGGTTCGGGTTAGGGGTTTCGAGTTAGGGGTTAGGCTTGGAGTCAGGGTTAGGTGCTAGGGATTAGTGGTTAGGGTTAGAGTTAGTGTTACGGGTTAGGTGTTAACTCTGGTTTAGGGGGCCAGGGTAAGGTTTAGGTTTGGAGTTAGCGTTAGGGTTAGGCGTTAGGGTTAAGGGATAGGGTTAGGGTTAAGGGTTAGGCTTAGGGTAAGGGTTCAGGTTTAGGGTTAGGGTCAGGGTTAAGGGTTAGGGTGAGGGTTAACAGTTAGGGATAGGGTTAGGGGGTTAGGGATAGGATTAGGTTTAAGGGTTAGGTTTATGGTTCAGGTTTAAGGTTAACATTAGGGGGTTAGGGTTAGTGTTAACTGTAAGTCAGTGTTAGGGTTAGATCTCTAGGCATTAAGGTAAAGGTTAGGTTTAAGGTTAAGTGTTAGGGTTATGTTTAATGGTTAGGCTTGGGATTAGGGTTAAGTGTTAGGGTTAAGGTTAGGGGTTATGACTAAGGATCAACGGTTAGGGTTATTTTTATGCGTAGGGTTAGGGTAAGGTGTTAGGGTTAGTGTTAGTGTTGTTGGTAGGGTTAAGGTTAGGGTTGGCGTTTCAGAATTCGGGATCAGGTGTTATGGTTATGGGTAGGAGTTAGCGTTAGAATTACAGTATAGTGCTTTTTCTCAGGGTGTCATGCATTAACGTTAAGATAAGGTGTTAAAGTTAGGGTTATGGTGAGCTTTACCTCTTAAGGTGAGCAGTATGATCAGGGTTAGGTGTTATGTTCTGGGTTAGTCTTATGGGTGAGGGGTAGGGTTTATGCTCTGGGCACGGGCCCTGTATGCACTAGGAGGCAAAGATAGGGGTCTGTGATGGTCGCTGGTAACCTACTCTATCGTATGCAGTGTATGGGCCTCTGGTTTCCTGCAGGACACTGTCGCAGAGCGGGCTTTCATGCATGGCTTAGTAGGATTGTAGGCTTTCAAAACTCTGAGAAAGCAAGAAGTCTGAGAATTAGATTTCGGGTTAGGATTACGGCACGGTTTAGGGATGAAGATTAGTGTTAGGGTGAGGGCTTAGGGTTAAGGGTTAGGGTTAGGGTTAGGGTTGATGGTAGGTTGAAGTTTAGGGTTGGCACTTTAGAATATGGATGAGGTGTTATGGTTATGGCTAGGGGTTAGGTTTAGAATTATGGGATAGGGCTTCTTCTTTGGGTGCTATGCATTAACGTTAACATAAGGGGATAAATTAGTGTTATGGTTAGGTTTATGTTTTAAGGTGAGCAACAGGATCAGGGTTAGGTTTTATGTTTGGAGTTAGGGTTATCTGTTAGGGATAGTGTTTTTGCTTAGCGCACGGGCCTTGTCTTCACCAGGAGGGGGGGGTTAGGGACTAGGATTGCCACTGGGAACCCGCTCTATCATGCAATATTTATGGGACCCCGGGTTTCTTGCAGGACACAGTGGCAGAGCCTCCTTTTACTCATGACGTGGGAGAATTGTAGGCTTTCTAAACTCTGAGAAAGCAAGAAGTCTGAGAATTAGATTTAGGGGTAGGTTTATGGTAATGTTTAGGGATGAAGGTTAGTGTTAGGGTGCGTTCTTAAGGTCAGTGATTAGGGTTAAAGGTTAGTGTTAGGTTTAACCGTTACAGTCAGGTTTATGGTTATGTTTTAGGGTTAGGGTTAAGGTTAAGGTTTAGCGTTTGGTACAGTGTTAGGCTTAAGTTTTAGCTTTAGGGTTAAAGATTAGGATTAGGGTTAGGGTTAAGGGCTAGTGTGAGGGTTAATGATAAGGATCAAGACTAAGGGCTAGGGTTTTTGTTAGTGTTAGGAATAAGTCTTCGTGTAGGCTTTAGGGTTAGCATTAAGTGTTATGGTTAGGGTTAGGTTTAGGGTTCATGGTTAGTGTTATGTTTAGGGGTTAGTGTTAGGGTTAGGGCTTAGGTTTAGGGTAAGGTTTTAGAGTTCGTGTTCAGCGTTACGGTCGGAGCTTATGTTTACCGTTAGGGGTTAGTGTTAGTGTTAGGGCTGAGATTTAGCTTTTAGTTTAAGGGCACAGGACCTGTTTTATCTACGGTGAGAAGGGTGCTGTCGGAGTCTCCACGAAAGCACAAAATCGTTCCCTGATCCTTGGGAAAGGACCTACATGCAGGACTCAGGTGGAGCCTCATCTCACGCATAGTATAGCTGTATTGTAGGCTTGCTTCACTCTGAGAATGGAAGTAGTGTGAGAATCAGGGTTAGGGTTTGGGTTAGGGGTTTGGAGTTTGGGATTATGGTTCGAGTCAGGGTTAGGTCCTAGGGATTAGGAGTTAGGGTTAGTGTTAGGGATAGGGGTTAGTTGTTGGGTTTGGGTTAGGGTGCTAGGGTTAGGTTTAGGGTTGGGGTTAATATTAGGGTTAGCGTTTAGGGTTAAAGGATAGGATTATGGTTAAGGGTTTGGCTTAGGGTTAGGGTTAAGGGTTAGTGTTAAGGTTTAGGGTTAAGTTCAGGGTTACGTGTTAGGGTGAGGGTTAACAGTTAGGGTTATGGTTAGCGTCTTAGGGATAGGGTTAGGGTTAGAGTTAGGGGTTAGGATTAAGGGTGAAGTGTTAGGGTTATTTTTAGGCATAGTTTTAAAGTTAGGGGCTAGGGTAATGTTTGGTTTGATGGTAGGTTTAAGGTTAGGGTTAGCAGTTTAGAATTCCCATTAGGGATTAGGTGTTATGGTTATGGCTTGGAGTTATGGTTAGAATTCAGAGATAGGAGTTGTTCTCAGGGTAAGTGTTATGCATTAACGTTATGATAAGGGGTTAAATTTAGGGTTATGGTGAGATTTACATTTTAAGGTGAGCAATGGGATCAGGGTCAGGTGTTATGTTCAGGGTTATGGTTAGGGGTGAGGGATAGGGTTTATGCTTACGACTCGGGCCCTGTCTGCACTAGGCAGGGGGGGAGGGGTTTGGGGTTTTGATTGTCGTCGGGAACCCACTCTAGTGTATGCTGAGTATGGGCACTGGGGTTTCCGGCAGGACACAGTGGTAGAGCCTCCTTTTATTCATGGCATGGGAGGATTGTAGGCTTTCTAACGCTGAGAAAGCAAGAAGTCTGATAATTAGATTTAGGGTTAGGATTATAGTTAGGGTTAGGAATGAGGTTAGTGCTAGGGTGAGGGATTAGGGCTAGGGATTATGGGTAGAGTTAAGGTTAAATGTTAGAGTTAGGTTTAACGGTTACAGTTAGGTTTAGGGTTACGTTTTAGGGTGAGGGTTATGGTTAGGGGTTAGGGTTTGGTACAGGGTTAGGGTTAAGTGTTAGGTTTAGGGTTAAAGATTAGAATTCGGAATAGGGTTGACGGTTAGTGTGAGTGTTAATGGTTAAGTTTGTGTTTAAGGGTTAGGGTTAGGGTTTAGGGCTAGTGTTAAGCGTTCGTGTTAGATTTAGGGTTAGAGTAAAGTGTTATGGTTAGGGTTATGGGTTAGCATTAGGGTTAAAGGTTAAGGGTTAGGTTTATTTTCAGGCACAGGGTTAGGATTAGGTGTTAGGGTTAGTGTTACCGTTAAGGTTTTTTGTAGGCTTAAGGTTAGGTTTAGCAGTTTAGAATTAGGGTTAGGGATTAGGTGTTATGGTTATGGTAAGGAGTTAGGGTTAGAATTATGGCATAGGAGTTGGTCTCAGGGTCAGTTTTATGCTTAAAGTTAGGGTAAGCGGTTAAAGTTAGTGTTACGGTGAGCTTTACGTGTTAAGGTGAGCAATAGGATCAGGGTTAGGTTTTATGTTCAGGGTTAGGGTTATGGGTGAGGGGTAGAGTTTATACTTAGGGTTAGGGTTAGGGTTAGGGTTTAGGCTTAAGGATCAAGGGTTAGGGTTAGGGTTAGTGTTAGGGCTGTTGGTAGGGTTAAATTTAGGGTTAGCAGCTTACAATTAGGTATTAGGTTTTACAGTTATGAATAAGAGTTAGGGTTAGAATTATGGGATAGGTGTTGTCCTCAGGGTAAGTATTATTCATTAACGTTAGGATAAGGGGTTAGGATTAGGGTTATGGTGAGTTTTACATGTTAAGGTGAGCAATAGGATCAGGGTCAGATGTTATGATCAGGGTTATGGTTATGGGTTAGGGGCAGTGTTTATGCTTAGGGCACAGGCCCTGTCTTCACTAGGTGGGGGGGCTCGGAGGCTGGGATTGTCACCAGGAACCCACTCTATTGTATGCTGGGTATGGGCCTCTGGGTTTCATGCAGGGCACAGTGGCAGAGCCTCCTTTCATGCATGGCATGGGAGGATTGTAGGCTTTCTAAACTCTGAGAAAGCAAGAAGTCTGAGAATTAGATTTAGGGTTAGGATTACGGTTAGGGTTAGGGATGAAGTTTAGTGTTAGGGAGAGGGCTTAGTGTTAGGGATTAGGGTTTGGTACAGGGTTAGGGTTAAGTGTTCGGCTTAGGGGTAAAGATTAGGATTAGTGTTAGGTTTAAGGGTTAGCTGAGGGTTAACGGTTAGGGTTAAGGTGAAGGGTTAGGGTTAGGGTTTAGGGTTAGGATTAGGGGTTCGTGTTAGGTTTAGGGTTACACTTAAGTGTTAGGGTTTAGGTTCAGGTTTAGGGTTCATGGTTAAGGTTATGTTTAGGGGTTAGGTTTAGGGGTTAGGTTTGGTGTAAGGGTATAGTGTTAGTGAAGGGAGTTTGGGTCAGGGTTTCTGTTTAGGGTAGGGGTTAGTGTTAGGACTTAGATTTAGCGATTAGTTTAAGGTCAGAGGACCTGTTTAATCTATGGTGAGAAGGGTGTGGAATCGGTCGCTGAGACACCACAGCATTGTACCCTGGGCCTTGGGCTCAGACGTACATGCAGGAATCAGGGGGAGCCTGTTCTCATGCATGGCATGGTTGTATTGTAGGCTTGGTTAACTCTTAGAATGGAAGAAGTGTGAGAATTAGGGTTATGGTTAGGGTTAGGGATTTGGGTTTAGGAGAGAGTGTTCAAATGAGGGTTAGGGGTTAGGCATTAGGGGTTAGGGTTAGTGTTAGGGTTAGGGGTTGGGGTGAGGGTTGGGTTAGGGGCTAGGGTTAGGTTTAGGGTTGGGGTTAGTGTTAGCGTTCGAGTTAGGGATTAGAGTTAGGGTTAAGGGATAGGATTAGGGTTAAGAGTTTGGCTTAGGGTTCAGGTTAAGGGTTAGGGTTAGGGTTAAAGATTAGTGTTAGTTTAAACAGTTACAGTTAGGTTTAGGGTTAAATTTTAGGGTGAGGGCTTTTTAAACTCTGAGAGAGGAAGACGTCTGAGATTAAGATTTAGGGATAGGATTATGGTTAGGATTAGGGATGACGATTAGTGTTAGGGTGAGGGCTTAGGGTTAAGGGTTAGGGTTAGAGTTAGGGTTAAGGTTAGTGTTAGTTTTAACGGTTAAAGTTAGGTTTAGGGTTAAGGTTTATTGTCAGGGTTAAGGTCAGGGGTTAGGGTTTCGTACAGGGTAAGAGTTAAGTGTTAGGTTTAGGGTTAAAGATTAGCATTATGGTTAGTGTTAAAGGTTAGTGTGAGGGTAAAAGTTTAGGGTTAAGTTTAAGGGCTAGGGTTAGGGGTTAGTGTTAGGGTTAAGGGGTCTTGTTAGGTTTAGGGTTACAGTTAAGTGTTATGGTTAGTGTTAGGGGTTACGGTTAGGCTTAGGGTTCATGGTTAGTGTAACATTTAGGGGTTAGGGCTAGGGTTAAATGATAGTGTTAGAGTTAAGGCTTAGGCTTTGGGTAAAGGTTTAGGGATAGGTTTACGGGTTAGGGTTAGTGTCAGGGTTAAATGTTAGGGTGAGAGTTAACAGTTATGGTTAGGGTTATTGGTTAGGGGTTGTGTTTATGCTTAGGGCACGTGCCTTGTCTGCACTAGGCGGAGAGGTTAGGGGGCTAGCATATTCGCCGGGAAATCACTCTATCGTATGCTGGGTATTGGCCCCTGGACACAGTGGCAGGGCCTCCTTTCACACATGGCGTGGGAGGATTATAGGCTTTCTAAACTCTGAGAAAGAAAAAGTCTGAGAATTAGATTTAGGGTTAGGATTATGGTTAGAATTAGGGATGAAGTTTAGTGTTAAGGTGATGCCTTAGGGTTAGGGGTTAGGTTTAGGGTCAGAGTTAAAGGTTAGTGTTAGGTTTAACAGTTACAGTTAGGTTTAGCGTTAAGGTTTAGTGTTAGGGTTCAGTTTAGGGGATAGGTTTTGGTACAGGTTAAGGTTTAAGTATTAAGTTTAGGGTTAAAGATTACAATTAGGGTTAGGTTTAAAGGTAAGTGTGAGGATTAACGGTTAGGGTTAAGCATGAGGGTTAGGGATTAGGTTTAGTGTTAAGGGTTTATGTTAGTTTAGGGTTAGAGTTAAGTGTTATGGTTAGGGTTAGGGGTTAGGGTTAGATATAGGGTGCATGGTTAGGGTTACGTTTAGGGGTTAGGGTTACGGGTTAGGTTTAGGGTGAGTGTTTGGTGTTAGTGTTGGGCATTAGGATAAGGGCTTAGGTTTAGGGTTAGCGTTTAGGTTTAGTGTTAGGGCTTAGATTTAGCGGTTAGTTTAAGGGCACAGGACCTGTTTAATCTATGGTGAGAAGGGTGCAGAATTGGTCCCCTTGACACCACACCATCGTACCTGGGCCTTGGGCCCAGACCTACATGCAGGACTCAGGCGGAGCCTCTTCTCACTCATGGCATGGCTCTATTGTAGGCTTGGTGAACTCTGAAAATGGAGGAAGTGTGAGAATTAGGGTTATGGTTATGGTTAATTGTTTGGGGTTAGGGGTTAGGGTTCGAGTGTGGTTCAGGGGTTAGAAATTAGGAGTTAGTGTTAGTGTTAGGGTTAGGGGTTAGGGGTTAGTGTTGGTTTAGGGGCTAGGGTTAGATTCAGAGTTAGGGTTAGTGTTAGGGTTAGGGTTAGGGATTATGGTTAGGGTTAGGAATTAGGGTTAGGGTTAGGCTTAAGGGATAGGATTAGGGTAAAGGATTAAGGCTTAGGGTTAGCATTAGGGATTAGGGTTAGGGTTAAGTGTTAGGGTTTTGGTCTGATTTAAGGGTTAGGGTGAGCGTTAACAGTTAGGGTTAAGGTTAATTGTTAGGATTGGGGGTTAGGCTTAAGGATTCGTATTAGGGTTAGGGTATAAGGGTGAGACTTAAGTCTTATGGTTAGGGACAGGGCTTTTGGTTAGGGATAAGGGTTAGGAGTTAGGGTTACTTTTAGGCATAGGGTAGGATTAGGGGTGAGGGTTAGGATTAGGGTTAGTGTTAGGGTTGTTGGTAGTGTTAAGGTTAGGGTTAGCAGTTTAGAATTAGGGTTAGGGATTAAGTTTTATGGTTATGGCTAAGATTTAGGGTTAGAATTATGGGATAGGCGTTGTTCTCAGTGTAAGTGTTATGCATTAACTTTAGGAGATGCGGTTAAAGTTAGGGTTACAGTGTGGTCTACATGATAAGGTGAGCAGTGGGATCAGGGTTAGGTGTTACGTTCAAGGTTAGGGTTATATGTTAGGCGTACTTTTTATGCTTAGGGCACGGGCCCTGTCTGCACTAGGCGGGAGGATTAGGGGTCTAGGATTGTGGCCGAGAACTTTCTCTATCGTACACTGGGTATGGGTCCCTGGGTTTCATGCAGGACACAGTGGCAGAGCCTCTTTTCACGCATGGCATGGGAGGATTGTAGGCTTTCTAAACTCTGAGAAAGCAAGAAATCTGAGAATTAGATTTAGGGATAGGATTATGGTTAGTGTTAAGGATAAAGTTTAGCATTAGGGTGAGGGCTTAGGGTTAGGGGTTAGAGTTACGGTCAGGGTTAAAGGTTAGTGTTAGGTTTAATGGTTACAGTTAGCTTTAGGGTCAAGTGTTAGGGTTAAGGTTAAGGTTAGGGGTTAGGTTTTGGTACAGGGTAAGGGTTAACTGTTAGGTTTAGGGTTAAAGATTACGATTAGGGTTAGGTTTAAGGGTTAGTGTGAGAGTTAACGGTTAGGGTTAAGGTTAAGTGTTAGGGTTAGTGGTTAAGTTTAGGTTTAAGTGTTCATGTTAGGTTTAGGGTTAGAGTTAAGTGTTATGGTTAGAGTTTGGGGTTAGGGTTAGGTTTAGGGTTCATCGTTAGGGTTACGTTTAGGCATTAGGGTTAAGGGTAAGGATTAGGGTAAGGGTTTAATGTTAGTGTTGGGCGTTAGGGTCAGGGCTTAAGTTTAGGGTTAAGGGTTAGTGTTAGAGTTAGCGTTAGGGCTTAGATTTAGAGGTTATTTTAAGGGCACAGGACCTGTGTAATCTATGGTGAGAAGTGTGCAGAATGGGTCATTGCCACACCACACCATCGTACCCTAGGCCTTGGGCCCAGACCTACATGCAGGTCTCAGGCAGAGCCTCTTCTCACGCATGGCATGGTTTTATTGTAGGCTTGGCTAACTCTGAGAATGGAGGAAGTGTGAGAATTATGGTTATGATTAGGGTTAGGTGTTTGGGGTTAGGGGTTAGTGTTCGCGTGAGGGTTAGGCGTTAGGGATTAGGGGTTAGGGTTAATGTTAGCATTAGGGGTTAACGGTTAGGGTTGGGTTAGGGACTAGAGATAGATTTAGGGTTGGGGTTAGGGTTAGGGTTAGGGTTAGGGGTTAGGGTTAGGGTTAAGGGATAGGATTAGGGTTAAGTGTTAAGGCTTAGGGTTAGCATTAAGGGATAGGGTTAGGGTTAAGGGTTAGGGTTAGGTTTAATTGTTAGGATTAGGATCAGAATTAAGGGTTATGCTTAGGGTTAGGGGATAGGGTTAGGGTTTAGGGTAAACTTTTAAGGTTATGTTTAGGGATAAGGTTAGGGTTAGCGTTTAAGGTTAGGGTTAGTATTAGGGTTGTTTGTAGGGTTAAGGTAATGTTTAGTGGTTAGAATTAGGGTTAGGGATTAGGGGTTACTGTTATGGCTAGGAGTTAGGGTTAGAATTAAGTGATAGGGGTTGTTCTTAGCATAAGTGTTATGCATTAATGTTAGGATAAGTGGTTAAAGTTAGGTTTACGGTGAGGTTTATGTGTTAAGGTGAGCAATAGGATCAGGGTTAGAATTATGAGTGAGGGGTAGGGTTTTGCTTAGGGTATGGGCCCTGTCTGCCCTAGGAGTGGGATTGAGGGGGATGCGATTGTCACCAGAAACCCACTCTATCGTATGCAGGGTATGGGCCCATGGGTTTCTTGTAGGACACTCTGGCAGAGCCTGATTTCACGCATGGTAAAGGAGGATTGTAAGCTTTCAAATCTCTAAGAAAGTAAGAAGTCTGAGAATTAGATTTAAGGTTAGGATTATCGTTATGGTTAGGGATGAAGTTTAATCTTAGGGTGAGGGCTTCGGGTAAGGGGATACGGTTAGTTTTAGGGTTAAAAGTTACTGTTAGGTTTAACAGTTACAGTTAGACTTAGGGTTTAGGTTTAGGGTTAGGGTTAAGCTTAGGGGTTATGGTTTGGTACAGGGTTAGGGTTAAGTGTTAGGGTTAGGGTTAAAGATCATGACAAGGGTTAGAGTTAAGGGTTAGTTTGAGTGTTAACAGTAGGGTTAAGGATAACTTTTAGGGTTAGGGGTTAGGATTAGTGTTAGGGCTGAGATTTAGCGGTTAGTTTAAGGGCACAGGACCTGTTTAATCTATGGTGAGAGTGGTGCACAGGGTCGCTGCGACACAACACCACCGTACGCTGGGCCTTGGGCCAAGACCTACATACAGGACTCAGGTGGAGCCTCTTCTCACGCATGACATGGCTGTATTGTAGGCTTGGTTAACTCTGAGAATGGAAGAAGTGTCAGAAATCGGGTTAGGGCTGGCTGTAGGTGTTTTTAACCCCTAACCCTAACACTAACCCCCTAATCCTAACCCTAACACTAACCCCAAGGTTAAATCTAACCTTAACCCCTACGACAACCCTAACCCTAACCCTAACCCCTCTCACTGTAGAATAAACAGGTCCTGTGCCCTTAAACTAACCACTAAATCTAAGCCCTAACATCAACCCTAACCTCTGACCCTAAACCTAAGCCCTGAGCCTAAAGCCCAACACGAACTCTAAACTCTTACCCTAAAGCTAATCCCTAACCCTAATGCTAACCTCTAAACGTAACCCTAACTGTGAACCCTAAACCTAACCCTAACCTCGAGCGCTAACCATAGCACTTAACTCTAACCCTAAACCTAACATGAACCCTTAATCCTAACACTAACCCTAACCCTAACTCTTAACTTTAACCCTGACTGTTAACCCTCACACTAACCTTTAAACCTAACCTTAATCGTAATCTTTAACCCTAAACCTAATATTTAACCCTAATCCTGTACCAAACCCTAAACCCTAACCTTAAACCTAACCATAAACCTTAACCCTGAACCTAACTGTAACGGTTAAAACTAAGAGTAACCTGTAACGCTACCCGTAACCCCTAACTCTAAGCCTTCACCCTAATACTAACCTTGATCCTTAACCCGAACCCTAACACTAACCCTAAATCTAATTCTCAGTCTTCTTGCTTTCTTAGAGTTTAGAAAGCCTACAATCCTCCCATGCCATGCGTGAAAGGAGGCTCTTCCACTGTGTCCTGAATGAACCGCTGGGGCCCATAACCAGAGTACGATAGAGTGGGTTCCTGGTGACAATCCCAGCCCCCTAACCACCCCCCCCCCCGCCTAATGCAGACAAGGCCCGTGCCCTAAGCATAAACTCTACACCTCACCCAAAACTCTAACCCTGAAAATAACATTTAACCCTGATTCTATTGCTCACCTTAGAATGTAAACCTCACCATAACCTGAACTTTAACCTCTTATCCTAACGTTAATGCATAACACTTACCCTGAGATTAACCCCTATCCCATAATTCTAACCCTATCTCCTAGTCATAACTGTGACAACTAATCCCTAACCCTAATTCTAAACCACTAACACTAACTGTTACCCTACGTAGTTACTGTTACGGTAACCTACTGTTACCCTAACACTGAACCTAACCCTTACTCCTAACGCCAAAGCTATGGCTAAAAATAATGCTAACCCTTGACCCTTTACCCTAACTCCTAACCCTAACCCTAATCCTAACCACTAAACCCAACCTTAGCTCTTAACCCTAACCCTAAACCTTACCCTGACGCCTAGACCTAACACTAACACTAAACTAACACCTAACCCTAATCATAACCCCTAAAGCTAACCCTAACCCTGAACCCTAAACCTAACTCTAACACTTAATACTAACTATATCCCTAACCCCTAACCCCAACCCTAACCCTAACCGTTAACCCTCACCCTAACCCTTAAACCGGACCCTAACACTAAATCTTAACCCTAAAGCTACGCCCAACCCTTAACCATAATCCTATCCCTTAACCCTAAACCTAACCCCTAACCCTAAACCTAACACTAACCCCAATCCTAATTCTAACCATAGCCCTTAATACATCACTACGCCTAACCCCTAACCCTAACCCTAACCCCTAATGCTAACCCTAACACTGAACCCTAAACCTAACCCTATCCCTAACCCTTAAACATAACTCTATCCCTAACCAATAATCCTAAGCCTAATCTTTAACCCTCACCCTAGAGCTTAACTCAAACCGTAACCCTAAGCCTAAACCCCAACCCTAACACTTAACACAAACCCTAAGCCTAAACACTTAACGCCAATCCTATCCTTTAACCCTAACACTAACCCTGATGCCTAATCCTAACCCTAACACTAACCCCAACCATAAATCTAACCCTAGCCCCTAACGCAAAACTAACCCCTAACCCTAACACTAACCCTAAATCCTAGTCCCTAACCACTAAACCTCACTTGAACCCTAACCCCTAACACCAAACCCTTAACCCTAACCATAACCCTATTTCTCACACTACTTCCATTCTCAGAGTTAACCAAGGCTAAAATACAACCATGCAATGCGTGAGTAGAGTTTCCGCATGAGTCCTGCAAGTAGGTCTGGGCCAAAGGCCCAGGATCCGATGGTGTAGTGTCGCATGGAAACATTCTGCACCCTTCTCACCATAGATTACACAGGTCCTGTACCCTTAAACTAACCGCCAAATCAAAGCCCAAACACTGACCCTAACCCCTAACCCTACCTAAGCCCTGACCCTAATGCCCAACACTAACACTAAACGCTTACCCTAAACCTAACCCCTAAATGTAACCTTAACCATGAACCCTAAACCTAACCCAAACCCCTAACCCTAACCATAACACTTAACTCTAACCCTAAACCTAACATGAACACTTAACCCTAACCCTAACCCATAAACCTAACACTTAACCTTAACCCTAACCGTTAACCCTCACACTAAACCTTAACCCTAACCCTAATCCTAATCTTTGAGCCTAAACCTAGCACTTAACCCTTACCCTGTACCAAAACCTAACCCCTAATCTTAACCCTAAGCTTAAACCTTAAAGCTTAACCCTAAACCTAACTGTAACTGTTAAACCTAACACTAACCTTTAACCCTGACCCTAACTGAAACCCCTAACCCTAAGCCCTCACCATAACAGTAACCTATATTGCTAACCCTAACCCTAATCCTAGCCCTAAATTTAATTCTCAGACTTCTTGCTTTCTCAGAGTTTACAAAGCCTACAATCCTCCCATGCCATGTGTAGAAGGAGGCTTGGCCACTGTGTCCGGCATGAAACCAAGGGGCCCATACCCAGTGTATGATAGAGTGGCTTCCGGCATCTATCCCAGCCCTCTAAGCCCCCTCCTAGAGCAGAGAGGGCTCGTGATATAAGCATAAACACTACCCCTCACCCATAACCCTAACCCTGAACATCACAGCTCACCCTGATACTATTGCTCACCTTAACACATCAACCTCACCATAACTCTAACTTGAACCTGTTATCCTAACGTTAATGCATAAGACTTACCCTAAGAACAACCCCTATCCCTTAATTCTAACCCTAACTCCTAGCCACAATTGTAACACCTAATCCCTAAGGCTAATTCAAAACTGCTAAACATTACCTTATCCCTACAAACTAACCCTAACCCTAACCGCTAACCCTAACCGTACACCTAAAAATAACCGTAACACTTGACACTTAACCCTAACCCTTAACCCTGATCCTAATCCTAACAATTAAACCTAACCCTAACTCTTAAGCCTAACACTAACACGTACCCTAATGCCTAGACCTAACCCTAAGAGTAAACGTAACCCCTAACCCTAACCCTAATCCCTAATGCTAACCCTAACACTGAACCCTAATCCTAAGCCTTAAACCTAACTCTATCCTTAACCCATAACCCTAGCCCTAACCGTTAACCCCACACTAACCCTTAACTCGAACTGTAACCCTAACCCTTAAAACTAAACCTAACACTTAACGCTAACCCTAAGCCTTAACGCTTAACCCTTATCCTATCCCTTAACCCTAACCCTAACCCCTAACGCTAACCCTAACCCCACTCTAAATCTAACCCTAGCCCCTAACCCAACCCTAACCCCTAAGCCCTAACCCTATCACTAAACCCAACACCTACTCCCTAACCCCTAATCCTCACTCGAAGCTTAAGCCCTAACCCTAAGCCCTCTCCCTGACTAATCTTCATCCCTAACCCTAACCATAATCCTAACCCTAAATCTAATTCTCAGACTTCTTGCTATCTCAGAGTTTTAAAAGCCTACAATTCTCCAAAGCCATGCGTGAAAGCTGGCTCTGCCACAGTGTCCTGCATGAAACCCAGGAGCCCATACACTGCGTATGATAGAGTGGGTTCCCGGGGACAATCACAGCCCCCTAACTCCCCCTGCTAGTGCTGACAGGGCCCATGCCCTAAGCAAAAACCCTGCACCTCACCCATAACCCTAACCCTGAACATAACACCTAACCCTGATGTTATTGTTCACCTTAACACGTAAACCTCACTGTAACCCTAACTTTAACCCCTATCCTAATGTTATTGCATAACACTTACCCTAAGAACAAACCCTATCCCTTAATTCTAAGCCTAACTCCTAGCATAACCGTAACACCTAATCCCTAACCTTAATTCTAAACTGCTAAACATTACCTTCACCCTACAAACAACCCTAACACTAACCCTAACTCTAACCGCTAACCCTAACCCTAACCATTACCCTGATCATAATCCTAACAATTAAACCTAACCCTAATTCTTAACCCTAACACGAACCATTACCATAATGCCTAGACCTAACCCTAACTGTAACCCTAACCCCTAACCCTAACCCTAACCGCTAATGCTAACCCTAACCCCGAACCCTAAACCTAACCCTAACCCTATCCCTTAAACCTATTACTATCCCTAAACCATTACCCTAATCGCAACTGTTAACCCTCACTCTCACCCTTAACTTGGACCACAACCCTAACCCTTAACCCTAACCTTAACCCTTACTGCTAATCTTAAGCCTTCACCCTTTACCTTAATCCTATCTTGTAAGCCTAACCCTAACGCTGACCCCTAACCCACCTGAACATTAACCCTAAACCTAAATCTAACGCTAGCCCCTTACAAAAACCTAACACCTAACCCCTGACACACTAATCCTAACTTCTAATTCCTAACCACTAAACTTCACTCAAACCTAAACCTCTAACCCCAAACACATAACCCTAACCATAACCCTAATTCTCACACTTCCTTCGTTCTCAGAGTTGACCAAGCCTACAATAGAGCCATGCCACGAGTGAGAAGAGGCTCTGCCTGAGTCCTGCATGTAGGTCTGGGCCCAAGGTACGATGGTGTGGTGTTGAGGCGACCCAGTCTGCACCCTTCCCACCATAGATTAAACAGAGCATGTGCCCTTAAACTAACCACTAAATCTAAGCCCTAACACTAAACCTAAATCCTAACACTAAACCTCGGCCCTTATCCTAACGCCCAACAGTAACACTAAACACTCACCCTAAACTTAACCCTTAACCCGAACCCCTAAATGTAACCCTAACCCTGAACCCTAAACCTAACCCTAACCTCTAGCCATAACCATAACACTTAACTCTAAACCTAAACGTTACACGAAGCCTTATTCCTAACCCTAAGCCCAACCCTAACACTTAATCTTGACACTTACCATTAACCCTCACACTAACCCTTAACCCTAACCCTAATCCTAATCTTTAACCATAAAGCTAACACTGAAGCCTAACCCTGCGCCAAATGATAAAACCAAACCTTAACCCTAACCCTAACCCTGAAACTTAACCGAAAACGTAACTGTAACTGTTAAAAATAACACGAACCTTTAACCCTAACCCCTAACCCTAAGAGCCCACCCTAACACTAATCTTCCTCGCTAAACATTACCATAATCTTACCCCTAAATCTAATTCTCAGACTTCTTGCTATCTCAGAGTTTAGAAAGCTTACAATCCTCCCATGCCATGAGTAAAAGGGGGCGCTGCCACTGTGTCCTGCATGAAACCCAGGAGCCCATACCCAGCGTACGATACAGTGCGTTCCCGGGCACAATCCCATCCCCCTAACCCCCGCCCCCCGCCCAGTGCAGACAGGGCCCGTACGCTAAGTATAAACACTACCCCTACAGATAACCCTCACCCTGAATATAACACCTGACCCTGATCCTATTGCTCACCTTAAAACATAAACCTCCCCGTAACCCTAACTTATCCCCTTATCTTAACGTTAATGTATAACACCCTGAGAAGAAGCCCCATCCCATAATTCCAATCCTAATCCCCAGCCATAACCATAACACCTCATCCCTAATTCCAAAATGCCAACCCTACCTTCACCCTACCAACAACCCTAACCCTAACCCTAATCTCTAACCATAAGCCCTCACCCTATCACTAATCTTCATCACTAAACCGTACCGTAATCCTAACCCTAAATCTAATTCTCAGACTTCTTGCTTTCTCAGAGTTTTGAAAGCCTACAATCCTACTAAGCCATGCATGAAAGCCCGCTCTGCCACAGTGTCCTGCAATAAACCCAGAGGCCCATACACAGCGTACGATAGAGTGGGTTCCCAGCGACCACAACAGACCCTTAACTTCGATTCCTAGGGCATACAGGGCCCATGCCCTAAGCATAAACACTAGCCCTCACCCATAACCCTAACCCAGAACATAACACCTAACCCTGATACTACTGCTCACCTTAACACATAAACCTCACCGTAACCCTAACTTTAACCCCATATCGTAACGTTAATGCATGACACCCTGAGAACAAGCCCTGTACTGTAATTCTAACCCTAACTCCTAGCCATAACCATAACACCTAATCTCTAATTCTGAAACGCCAACCCTAACCTTAACCCTACCAACAACACTAACACTAACCCTAACCCCTTACCCTAACCCTATGCCTAAAAATAACCCTAACCGTTGATCCTTAGTCATAACCCCTAACCTTAACCCTAACCCTTAACCCTAATCCCAATCCTAACAATTAAACATAACCCTAACTCTGAACCCTAACTCTAACCTTTACATTAATGCCTAGAGTTCTAACCCCAACACTGACCTACAGTTACAAGTAACACAAACCCCTAATTATAACCTTAAACCTGAACAATAAACCTAATCCTTAACCCTAACCCCCTAACGATTAACCCTCACCCTAACCCTTAACCCTGACCCTAACCCTAAACCTGAACCCTAACCCTGAACCCTAACCCTAAGCCTAACCCTTAACCCTAACCCTATCCATTAACCTTAACCGCTAACCATAACACTAACCCCAACCCTAAACCTAACCCTGGCCCCCTAACCCAGAATTAACACCGAACCCGTAACACTAACTCTACCCCTAACCACTAGCACCTAACCCTGACTCGAAACTTAACCCCTAACTCGAAACCCCTAACCGCAAACCTAACCCCAATTCTCACACTACTTCCATTCCCAGAGTGAAGCAAGCCTACAATACAGACATGCCATGTGTGAGATGAGGCTCCACCTGAGTTCTGCATGTAAGTTTTGTCCCAAGGCCCAGGGAATGATGTTGTGCTTTCATGGTGACTCTGACCGCACCCCTCTCACCTTAGATTAACCAAGTCCTGTGCCCTTAAACTGACCGCTAAATCTGAGCTCTACCGCCAACCCTAACCACTGACCCTGAACCTAAGCCCCGAGCCTAAAGCCCAACACTAACACTAAACCCTTACCCTAAACCTAATCCCTAACCCTAATGCTAACCCCTAAACGTAACCCTAACCGTGAACAGTAAACCTAACCCTAACCTCTAACACAAACCCTAACACATAACTCTAACCCTAAAACTTACCCTAACCCTTAACCCTAAACCTAAACCCTACCGTAACTCTTAACCTTAACCCTAACCGTTAACTCTCACGCTAACCTTTAATCCTAACCCTAATCCTAATCTTCAACCCTAAACCTAACACTTAACCCTAATCCTGTACCAAACACTAACCCCTCATCTTAACCCTAACAGTAAACCTCAACCATAAACCGAACTGTAACCGTTAAACCTAAGAATAACCTTTAATCCTAACCCTAATCCCTAACCCTAAGCCCTCATCCTAACACTAAACTTCATCCTTAACCCTAACCATAATCCTAACCCTAAATCTAATTCTCAGACGTCTTGCTTTCTTAGAGTTTAGAAAGCCTGCAATCCTCCCATGCCATGCGTTAAAGGAGGCTCTACCACTGTGTCCTGTATGAAACCCACGGGCCCATATCCAGAGTACGATACAGTGCGTTCCTGGTGACAATCCCAGCCCCCTAACCTCCCACACCGCCTAATGCAGACAGGGCCCATGCGCTAAGCATAAACAATACCTTTAACAGGTAACCCTAACCCTGAACATAACACCTAACCCTGTTCCTATTTCTCCCCTTAACACGTAAACCTCACCGTGAGCCTAACTGTAACCTCTTATCGTAACGTTCATGCATAACCCATTCCCTGAGAACAACCCCTATCCCATAATTCTAACCCTATCTCCTAGTCATAACTGTAAAACCTGATCCCTAATCCTAATTCTAAACTGCTAACCCTAACCGTAACCCTAACTACAACCATAACACTGACAGTAACCCTTACTTCTAACCCCAACGCTATGCCTAACAAAAGCCCTAACCCTTCACCCTTCACCCTAACCCGTAAGCCTTACCCTAACCCTTAACCCTAATCCTAATCCTAACCATTAAACCTAACCGTAGCTCTTAAAGCTAACCCTAAACCTTACCCTCACGACTAGACCTAACCCTGACACTAACCTAACATCTAACCCTAACCATAACCCCTAAAGCTAACCCTAACCCTGAATCCTAAACCTAACCCTAACAGTGAACCCTAACTATATCCCCAACCTCTAAGCCTAATCCTAACCGTTAACCCTCACCCTAACACTTAAACTGGACCATAACACTAAACATTAACCCTAACACTAAACTTTAACCCTAAACCTGAGCCCAACCCTTAACCCTAATCCTATCCTTTTACCCTAAAACTAACCCCTAAACCTAACCCTAATACTAACCCCAAACCTAACTCTAACCATACCTCTTCATAAAACACTAACTCCTAACCCCTAACCCTAACACTAATCATAAACCCTAATTGCTAACCCTTAACCCTAAGGCTTAAGCTTTACCCTAACCATTAACCCTCACCCTAACCCTTAACACTGACCCTAACATTAACCTTTAACTCTAAGCCTAACCCTTAACCCTAACAGTAAGGGAAACCCTTAACGCTAACCTTATCCCTTAACCCTAAACCTAACACTACGGCTAAAAATAACCCTAACCTTGGATCCTTAAACCTAACCCCTAACACTTACTTTAATGCCAAACCCTAACCCTAATCCTAAGCATTAAACCTAACCCTATCTCTTAATCCTAACCCTAGCCCTTACCCTAACGCCTAGATCTAACCCTAAATCTAACCTACAACCTAATCCTAACCTTAAGCCCTAATGCTAACTCTAACCCTGAACCCTAAACCTACCCGTAACCCTTAACACTAACCCTATCCGTAACCCTTAACCCTGACCCTAACCGTTACCCGCACCCAAACATTTAACCCTGACCCTAACCCTAATCTTTAACGATAACCCTAACACTAAACCCTAACCCTAAGCCCAACACTTAACCCGAATCCTATCCCTTAACCCTAAGCCTAACCCTAACCCCTAACCCTAAACCTAACACTGAACCCAACCCTAAACCTAACCCTAGCTCCTATCCCAACCCTAAGACCTAACCTTTAATGCTAACAGTAACCCTAACTACTAATCCCTAACCCCTAACCCTCCCTCTAACCCTAAACCCCTAACCCCAAACCCGTAACCCTAAACTTAACCCTAATTCTCACACCTCTTCCATTCTCAGCCTTAAGCAAACCTACAATACAGCCATGCCATTCCTGAGATGAGGCTCTGCCTGTGTCCCACATGTAGGTCTGGGCCAAATACAAAGGTACGATGGTGTGGTGTCACAGCGACCTGTCCACACCCTTCTCACCATAGATTAAACAAGTCCTGTGCCCTTATACTAACAGATAAATCTCAGCCCTAACACTAACACTAACCCCTAACCGTAAACATAAGCTCAGACTGTAACGCCGAACACTAACTCTAAAACCTTACCTTAAACCTGACCACTAACCCTAACACTAACCGCTAAACATAACCCTAACCATGAATCCTAAACCTAACCCTAACCTCTACCCGTAACCACAACAATTAACTCTAACCCTAAAGGTTACATGAAGCCTTATTCCTAACCCTAACCCCACCCTAACCCATAATATTGACCCTTACCATTAACCATCACACTAAACCTTAACCGTGACTCTAATCCTAATCTTTAACCGTAAAGCTAACACTGAAGCCTAACCCTGTGTCAAACACTAGACCCAAACATAAACCCTAACCCTCAAACTGAACCGTAAACCTAACGGTAACTGTTAAAACTAACATTAACCTTTAACCCTAACCCCTAACCCTAAGACGCCACCCTAACACGAATCTTGATCCCTAAACATTACCATAATCCTACCCCTAAATCTAATTCTCAGAGTTCTTGCTTTCTCAGAGTTAAGAAAGCCTACAATCCTCCCATGCCATGAGTAAAAGGGGGCTCTGCCACTGTGTCCTGCATGAAACCCAGGAGCCCATACCCAGCGTATGATAGAGTGGGTTCCCGGGGACAATCCCATCGCTATAATCCCCGCCAGCCGCCAAGTGCATACAGGGCCCGTGCCCTAAGTATAATCAATACCCCTAACTGATAACCCTCACCCTGAACATAACACCTAACCCTGATCTTATTGCTCACCTGAAAACATAAATCTCCCCATAACCCTAACTTATCCCCTTATCTTAACCTTAATGCATAACACCCTGAGAAGAAGCCCTATCCCATAATTCTAATCCTATCACCTGGTCATAACCGTAACACCTCATCCCTAATTCTAAAATGCCAACCCTAGCTTTCACCCTACCAAAAACCCTAACCCTAACCCAAACCCCTAACCCTAAGCCCTGACCCTATCACTAGTCTTCATCCCTAAACCGTACCGTAATGCTAACCCTAAATATAATTCTCAGACTTCTTGCTTTCTCAGAGTTTTGAAAGCCTACAATCCTATTAAGCCATGCATGAAAGCCGGCTCTGCCACAGTGTCCTGCATGAAACCCAGAGGCCCATACACTGCGTACGATAGAGTGGGTTCCCAGCGACCATCACAGACCCCTAATTTCGCCTTCTAGTGCATACAGGGCCTGTGACCTAAGCATAAACCGTACCCCTCACCCATAAACCTAACCCAGAACATAACAACTATCCCTGATCCTACTGCTCACCTTAACACGTAAACCTCACTGTAACCCTAACTTTAACCCCTTATCTTAACGATAATGCATGACACCCTGAGAACAAGCCCTATACCGTAATTCTAACCCTAACTCCTAGCCATAACCATAACACCTAATCCCTAATTCTGAACGCCAACCCTAACCTTAACCCTACCAACAACTCTAACACTAACCCTAAACCCTTACCCTAACCCTACGCCTAAAAATAACCCTAAGCATTGATCCTTAGTCATAACCCCTAAACTTTAACCCTAACCCTTAACGCTAATCCCAATCCTAGCCATTAAACATAACCCTAACTCTTAACGCTAACCGTAACCTTTACCCTAATGCCTAGAGATCTAACCCCAACACTGACCTACAGTTAACACTAACCCTAACACCTAATGCTAACTTTAAACCTGAACCATAAACCTAACCCTTAACCCTAACCCTATCCCAACTCCCTAACCCTAACCCTAACTGTTGAGCCTCACCCTAACCCTTAACCCTGACTCTAACCCTAAACCTTAACCCTAACCCTGAACCCTAACCCTAAGCCTAACCCTTAACCCTAACCCTATCCCTTAACCCTGACACCTACAGCTAACACTAACCCCAACCCTAAACCTAACCCTGGCCCCCAAACCCACACTTAACACCTAACCCCTAACACTAACTCTAACCCTAACCACTAATCCCTAGCACCTGACCCTGACTCGAAACTAACCCCTAACTCGAAACCCCTAACCCCAACCCTAACCCTAATTCTCACACTACTTCCATTCCCGAGTGAAGCAAGCCTACAATACAGCCATGCCATGTGTGAGATGAGGCTCCGCCTGAGTCCTGCATGTAGGTCTTGTCCCAGGGCCCAGGGAATGATGTTGTGCTTTCGTCATGACTCCGACCGCACCCCTCTCACCGTAGATTAACCAGGTCCTGTGCCCTTAAACTGACTGATAAATCTAAGCCCTACCACCAACCCTAAACCTTTACCCTGACCTTAATCCCCGAGCCTAAAGCCCAACACTAACTCTAAACACTTACCCTTAACCTAATCCCTAACCCTAATGCTAACCCCTAAACGTAACCCCAACCATGAACAGTAAACCTAACCCTAACCTCTAACACAAACCCTAACACATAACTCTAACCCTAAAACTAACCCTAACCCTTAACCCTAAACCTAAACCCTAACCCTAACCCTTAACCTTAACCGTTAACTCTCATGCTAACCTTTAATCCTAACCCTAATCCTAATCTTCAACCCAAAACCTAACATTTAACCCTAACCATGTACCAAACACTAATCCCTCATCTTAACCCTATCCGCAAACCTCAACCCTAAACGAACTGTAACCGTTAAACCTAACAGTAACCTTAAACCCTAACCCTAATCCGTAACCCTAAGCCCTGACCGTAACACTACATTTCATCCTGAACCCTAACCATAATCCTAACTCTAAATTTAATTCTGAGACTTCTTGCTTTCTTAGAGTTTAGAAAGCCTGCAATCCTCCCATGCCATGTGTGAAAGGAAGCTCTACCAATGTGTCTGGCATGAAACCCACGGGCCCATACCCAGAGTCTGATACAGTGGGTTCCCGGTGACAATGCCAGCCCCCTAAACTCCCCCTGGCTAACGCAGACAGGGCCCGTGCGCTAGGCATAAACAATACCTTTAATAGATAACCCTAACCCTGAACATAACACCTAACCCTGTTCCTATTTCTCCCCTTAACACGTACACCTGACCATGAGCCTAACTTTAACCTCTTATTCTAATGTTAATGCATAACCTATTCCCCCAGAACATTCCCTATCCCATAATTCTAACCCTATCTCCTAGTGATAACTGTAGCACCTGACCCCTAACCGTAATTCTAAACTGCTAACCCCAACCGTAACCCTACCTACAACCCTAACACTGACAGTAACCCTTACTTCTAACCCCAACGCTATGCCTAACAAAAGCCCTAACCCTTCACCCTTCACCCTAACCCCTAAGCCTTACCCTAACACTTAACCCTAATCCCAATCCTAACCATTAAACATAACCCTGACTCTTAACCCTAACCCTAACCTTTGCCATAATGCCTAGAGATCCAACCCCAACAGGACCTACAGTTAACACTAACCCTAATCCCTAATGCTAACTTTAACATGAACCATAAACCTAACCCTTAACCCTAACCCTATCCCTAACACCCTAACCCTAACCATACCTGTTAACCCTCACCCTAACCCTTAACCCTGACCCTAACCCTAAACCTTAACTCTAAACCTGAATCCTAACCCTAAGCCTAACCCTTAATCCTAACCCTAACGGTAACCCTAAACATTATCAAAATCCTACCCCTAAATCTAATTCTTGGACTTCTTGCTTTCTTAGAGTTTAGAAAGCCTAAAATCCT
This sequence comes from Eulemur rufifrons, assembly GCF_041146395.1. Taxonomy (NCBI): domain Eukaryota; kingdom Metazoa; phylum Chordata; class Mammalia; order Primates; family Lemuridae; genus Eulemur; species Eulemur rufifrons. The sequence continues at coordinate 72,732,047 of NC_091000.1, read as the reverse complement.
CCCATGCCATGAGTAAAAGGGGGCTCTGCAGCTCTCTCTAGCATGAAACCAGGAGCCCATACCTAGCGTATGATAGAGTGGGTTCCCGGGGACAATTCCATCCCCCTAACCCCAGGCCCCCGCCCAGTGCAGACAGGGCCTGTACGCTAAGTATAAACACTACCCCTAACAGATAACCCTCACCATGAACATAGCACCTGACCCTGATCCTATTGCTCACCTTAAAACATAAACCTCCCCGTAACCCTAACTTATCCCATATCTTAACCTTAATGCATAACACCCTGAGAAGAAGTCCTATCCCATAATTCTAATCCTAACCCGTAGCCATAACCCTAACACCTCATCCCAAATTCTAAAATGCCAACCCTAACCTTCACCCTACCAACAACCCTAACCCTAACCCTAACCCCAAACCCTAAGCCTCACCCTATCACTAATCTTCATCCCTAAACCGTACAGTAATCCTAACCCTAAATCTAATTCTCAGACTTCTTGCTTTCTTAGAGTTTAGAAAGCCTGCAATCCTCCCATGCCATGTGTGAAAGGAGGCTCTACCACTGTGTCCTGCATGAAACCCATGGGCCCATACCCAGAGTCCGATACAGTGGGTTCCCGGTGACAATCCCAGCCCCCTAACCTCCCCCCAGCTTAATGCCGACAGGGCCCGTGCGCTAAGCATAAATGATACTTTTAACAGATAACCCTAACCCTGAACATGGCACCTAACCCTGTTCCTATTTCTCCCCTTAACACGTAAACCTCACCGTGAGCCTAACTTTAACCTCTTATCGTAACGTTAATGCATAACCCATTCCCTGAGAACATCCCCTATCCCATAATTCTAACCCTATCTCCTAGTCATAACTATAACACCTAATCTCTAACCCTAATTCTCAACCGCTAAGCCTAACCGTAACGCTGCCTACAACCCTAACACTGACAGGAACCCTTACTTCTAACCCCAACGCTATGCCTAACAAAAGCCCTAACCCTTCACCCTTCACCCTAACCCCTGAACATTACCCTAACCTTTAACCGTCATCCTAATCCTAACCATTAAACCTAACCCTAGCTCTTAAAGCTAACCCTAAACCTTACCCTCACGACTAGACCTAACCCTGACACTAACCTAACACCTAACCCTAACCATAACCCCTAAAGCTAACCCTAACCCTGAACCCTAAACCTAACCCTAACACTGAACCTTCACTATATCCCTAACCCCTAAGCCTAATCCTAACTGTTAACCCTCACCCTAACACTTAAACTGGACCATAACACTAAACATTAACCCTAACACTAAACTTTAACCCTAACAATAAGCCCAACACTTAACCCTAATCCTATCCTTTAACCCTAAGCCTAACCCTAAGCCCTAACCCTAAACTTAACCCTAACCCCAACCCAACCCCTTAATCTTGACCCTTACCATTAACTCTCACACTAACCCTAATCCTAATCTTTAACCATAAAGCTAACACTGAAGCCTAACCCTGTGCCAAACGCTAAACCCAAACCTTAACCCTATCCCTGAAACTTAACCATAAACCTAACTGTAACTGTTAAACCTAACACTAACCTCTAACCCTAACCCCTAACCCTAAGACCCCACCTTAATACTAACCCTAACCCTAAACATTATCATAATCCTACCCCTAAATCTAATTCTCGGACTTCTTGCTTTCTTAGAGTTTAGAAAGCCTAAAATCCTCCCATGCCATGAGTAAAAGGGGGCTCTGCAGCTCTCTCTTGCATGAAACCAGGAGCCCATACCTAGCGTATGATAGAGTGGGTTCCCGGGGACAATCCCATCCCCCTAACCCCAGCCCCCCGCCCAGTGCAGACAGGGCCTCTACGCTAAGTATAAACACTACCCCTAACAGATAACCCTCACCATGAACATAGCACCTGACCCTGATCCTATTGCTCACCTTAAAACATAAACCTCCCCGTAACCCTAACTTATCCCCTTATCTTAACCTTAATGCATAACACCCTGAGAAGAAGTCCTATCCCATAATTCTAATCCTAACCCCGAGCCATAACCGTAACACCTCATCCCTAATTCTAAAATGCCAAACCTAAACTTCACCCTACCAACAACCCTAACCCTAACCCTAACCCCTAACTCTAAGCCTCACCCTATCACTAATCTTCATCCCTAAACCGTACAGTAATCCTAACCCTAAATCTAATTCTCAGACTTCTTGCTTTCTCAGAGTTTTGAAAGCCTACAATCCTACTAAGCCACGCATGAAAGCCCGCTCTGCCACAGTGTCCTGCATGAAACCCAGAGGCCCATACACTGCGTACGATAGAGTGGGTTCCCAGAGACCATCACAGACCCCTAACTTCGCCTACTAGTGCATACAGGGCCTGTGACCTAAGCATAAACCCTACCCCACACCCATAACCCTAACCCAGAACATAACACCTAACCCTGATCCTACTGCTCACCTTAACACGTAAACCTCACCCTAACCCTAACTTAACCCCTTATCTTAACGATAATGCATGACACCCTGAGAACAAGCCCTATACCGTAATTCTAACCCTAACTCCTAGCCATAACCATAACACCTAATCCCTAATTCTGAAACGCCAACCCTAACCTTAACCCTACCAACAACACTAACACTAACCCTAAAACCCTTACCCTAACCCTACGCCTAAAAATAACCCTAACCATTGATCCTTAGTCATAACCCCTAAAGCTTAACCCTAACCCTTAACGCTAATCCCAATCCTAACCATTAAACATAACCCTAATTAACCCTAACCCTCACCTATACGCTAATGCCTAGAGATCTACCCCCAACACTGACCTACAGTTAACACTAACCCTAACCCCTAATCCTAACCTTAAACCTGAACCATAAACCTAACCCTTAACCCTAACCCTATCCCTAACCCCCTAACCTTATCCCTAACTGTTAAGCCTCACCCAAACACTTAACCCTGACTCTAACCCTAAACCTTAACCCTAACCCTGAACCCTAACCCTAAGCCTAACCCTTAACCCTAACCCTATCCCTTAACCCGAACCCCTAACCCTAACGCTAACCCCAACCCTGGCCCCCTAACCCAGACTTAACACCTAACCCCTAACACTAACTCTAACCCTAACCACTAATCCCTAGCACCTGACCCTGACTCAAAACCTAACCCCTAACTCGAAACCCCTAACCCCAAACCTAACCCTAATTCTCACACTGCTTCCATTCCCAGAGTGATGCAGCGTACAATACAGCCATGCCATGTGTGAGATGAGGCTCCGCCTGAGTCCTGCATGTAGGTTTTCTCCCAAGGCCCAGGGAATGATGTTGTGCTTCAGTGGTGACTCCGACCACACCCCTCTCACTGTAGATTAACCAGGTCCTGTGCCCTTAAACTGACCGCTAAATCTAAGCCCTACGACCAACCCTAACCCCTGACCCTGAACCTAAGCCCCGAGCCTAAAGCCCAACACTAACTCTAAACACTTACCCTAAACCTAATCCCTAACCCTAATGCTAACCCCTAAACGTAACCCTAACCGTGAACAGTAAACCTAACCGTAACCTCTAACAAAACCCTAACACATAACTCTAACCCTAAAGCTAACCCTAACCCTTAACCCTAAACCTAAACCCTAACCTTAACCCATAACCTTAACCGTTAACTCTAATGCCAACCTTTAATCCTAACCCTAATCCTAATCTTCAACCCTAAACCTAACACAACCCTAACCCTGTACCTAACCCTAACCCCTCATCTTAACCCTATCTGCAAACCTCAACCCTAAAACGAACTGTAACCGTTAAACCTAACAGTAACCTTAAACCGTAACCCTAATCTGTAACCCTATCCCCTCACCATAACACTACACTTCCTCCTGAACCCTAACCATAATCCTAACCCTAAATCTAATTCTCAGACTTCTTGCTTTCTTAGAGTTTAGAAAGCCTGCAATCCTCCCATGCTATGTGTGAAAGGAGGCTCCACCACTGTGTCCTGCATGAAACCCACGGGCCCATACCCAGAGTCCGATACAGTGGGTTCCCGGTGACAATCCCAGCCCCCTAACCTCCCCCCAGCTTAATGCCGAGAGGGCCCGTGCGCTAAGCATAAATGATACCTTTAACAGATAACCCTAACCCTGAACATGGCACCAAACCCTGTTCCTATTTTTCCCCTTAACACGTAAACCTCACCGTGAGCCTAACTTTAACCTCTTATCGTAACGTTAATGCATAACCCATTCCCTGAGAACATCCCCTATCCCATAATTCTAAACCTATCTCCTAGTCATAACTGTAACACCTAATCCCTAACCCTAATTCTCAACCGCTAAGCCTAACCGTAACGCTGCCTACAACCCTAACACTGACAGGAACCCTTAGTTCTAACCCCAACGCTATGCCTAACAAAAGCCCTAACCATTCACCCTTCACCCTAACCCCTAAGCATTACCCTACCCCTTAACCCTAATCCTAATCCTAACCATTAAACCTAACCCTAGCTTTTAAAGCTAACCCTAAACCTTACCCTCACGACTAGACCTAACCCTGACACTAACCTAACACCTAACCCTAACAATAACCCCAAAAGCTAACCCTAACCCTGAACCCTAAACCTAACCCTAACACTGAACCTTCACTATATCCCTAACCCCTAAGCCTAATCCTAACTGTTAACCCTCACCCTAACACTTAAACTGGACCATAACACTAAACATTAACCCTAACACTAAACTTTAACCCTAACAATAAGCCCAACACTTAACCCTAATCCTATCCCTTAACCCTAAGCCCTAACCCTAAACCTAACCCTAACCCCAACCCTAACCCTTAATCTTGACCCTTACCATTAACCCTCACACTAACCCTAATCCTAATCTTTAACCATAAAGCTAACACTGAAGCCTAACCCTGTGCCAAACACTAAACCCAAACCTTAACCCTATCCCTGAAACTTAACCATAAACCTAACTGTAACTGTTAAACCTAACACTAACCTCTAACACTAACCCCTAACCCTAAGACCCCACCTTAATACTAACCCTAACCCTAAACATTATCATAATCCTACCCCTAAATCTAATTCTCGGACTTCTTGCTTTCTTAGAGTCTAGAAAGCCTAAAATCCTCTCATGCCATGAGTAAAAGGGGGCTCTGCAGCTCTCTCTTGCATGAAACCAGGAGCTCATACCTAGCGTATGATAGAGTGGGTTCCCGGGGACAATCCCATCCCCCTAACCCCAGCCCCCCGCCCAGTGCAGACAGGGCCTGTACGCTAAGTATAAACACTACCCCTAACAGATAACCCTCACCATGAACATAGCACCTGACCCTGATCCTATTGCTCACCTTAAAACATAAACCTCCCCGTAACCCTAACTTATCCCCTTATCTTAACCTTAATGCATAACACCCTGAGAAGAAGTCCTATCCCATAATTCTAATCCTAACCCCGAGCCATAACCGTAACACCTCATCCCTAATTCTAAAATGCCAACCCTAAACTTCACCCTACCAACAACCCTAACCCTAACCCTAACCCCTAACCCTAAGCCTCACCCTATCACTAATCTTCATCCCTAAACCGTACAGTAATCCTAACCCTAAATCTAATTCTCAGACTTCTTGCTTTCTTAGAGTTTAGAAAGCCTGCAATCCTCCCATGCCATGTGTGAAAGGAGGCTCTACCATTGTGTCCTGCATGAAAACCACGGGCCCATACCCAGAATCCGATACAGTGGGTTCCCGGTGACAATCCCAGCCCCCTAAACTCCCCCCAGCGTAATGAGGACAGGGCCCGTGCGCTAAGCATAAATGATACCTTTAACAGATAACCCTAACCCTGAACATGGCACCTAACCCTGTTCCTATTTCTCCACTTAACACGTAAACCTCACCGTGCGCCTAACTTTAACCTCTTATCCTAACGTTAATGCATACCCCATTCTCTGAGAACATCCTCTATCCCATAATTCTAACCCTATGTCCTAGTCATAACTGTAACACCTAATCCCTAACCCTAATTCTCAACCGCTAAGCCTAACCGTAACGCTGCCTACAACCTTAAAACTGACAGGAACCCTTACTTCTAACCCCAACGCTATGCCTAACAAAAGCCCTAACACTTAACCCTTCACCCTAACCCCTAAGCCTTACCCTAACCCTTAACCCTAATCCTAATCCTAACCATTAAACCTAACCCTAGCTCTTAAAGCTAACCCTAAACCTTACCCTCTCGACTAGACCTAACCCTGACAGTAACCTAACACCTAACCCTAACCAGAACCCCGAAAGCTAACCCTGAACCCTATCCCTAACCCTAGCAGTAAACTTTAACCCTAAACCTAAGCCCAACCCGTAACCCTAATCCTATCCTTTTACCCTAAAACTAACCCCTAAACCTAACCCCTATACCTCACCCTAACTCTAACCCCAATCCTAATTCTAACCATACCCCTTCATAAAACACTAACTCCTAACCGCTAACCCTAACACTAACCAAAAACCCTAATCACTAATCCCTAACCCTAACGCTTAACCTTTACCCTAACCGTTAACCCTCACCCTAAATCTTAACACTGACCCTAACCTTCACCTTTACCTCTAAGCCTAACCCTTAACCCTACAGTAAGGAAGACCCTTAATGCTAATGGGATCCCTTATCCCTAACCCTAACACTACAGCTAAAAATAACCCTAACCTTTGATCTTTAAACCTGACCCCTAACACTTACTTTAACCCCAAACCCTAACCCTAATCCTAAGCATTAAACCTAACCCTATCTCTTAACCCTAACGCTAGCCCTTACCCTAACGCCTAGATCTAACCCTAAATCTAACCTACCGCCTAATCCTAACCTTAAGCCCTAATGCTAACTCTAACCCTGAACCCTAAACCTACCCGTAACCCTTAACACTAACCCTATCCGTGAACCTTAACCCTGACCCTAACCATTACCCGCACCGAAGCCTTTAACCCTGACCCTAACCCTAATCCTTAATGCTAACCCTAACACTAAACCCTAACCGTATGCCCAACACTCTTCCCTAATCCTATCCCTTAACCCTAACCCTAACCCTAATGCTTCCCCCTACACGTAACCCTAACCGTGACCAGTAAACCTAACCCTAACCTCTAACAAAAACCATAGCACATAACTCTAACCCTAAAACTAACCCTAACCCTAAACCCTAACTCTTAACCTTAACCCTAAGCGTTAACTCTCACGCTAACCTTTAATCCTAACCCTAATCCTAATCTTCTACCCTAAACCTAACACTTAACCCTAACCCTGTACCAAACCCCAACCCCTCATCTTAACCCTAACCGTAAACCTCAACCCTAAACCAAAGTGTAACCGTTAAACCTAAGAGTAACCTTTAACCCTAACCCTAATCCCTAACCCTAAGCCCTCACCCTAACACTAAACTTCATCCTTAACCCTAACCAGAATCCTAACCCTAAATCTAATTCTCAGACTTCTTGCTTTCTTAGAGTTTAGAAAGCCTGCAATCCTCCCATGCCATGCGTGAAAGGAGGCTCTACCACTGTGTCCTGCATGAAACCCACGGGCCCATACCCAGAGTATGATAGAGTGGGTTCCCGGGTACAATCCCAGCCCCCTAAACTCCCCCCGCCCGCCTACTGCAGACAGGGCCCGTGCGCTAAGCATAAACAATACCTTTAACAGATAACCCTAACCCTCAACATAACACCAAACCCTGTTCCTATTTCTCCCCTTAACACGTAAAGCTCACCGTGCGCCTAACTTTAACCTCTTATCCTAACGTTAATGCATAACCCATTTCCTGAGAACAATCCCTATCCCATAATTCTAACCCTATATCCTAGTCATCACTGTGACACCTAATCCCTAACCCTAATTCTAAACCGCTAACCCTAACCGTAACCCTACCTACAACTCTAACACTGACAGTAACCCTTACTTCTAACCCCAACGCTATGCCTAACAAAAACCCCAACCCTTGACCCTAACCCTTCACCCTAACCCCTAAGCCTTACCCTAACCCTTAACCCTAATCCTAATCCTAACCATTAAACCTAACCCTAGCTCTTAAAGCTAACCCTAAACCTTACCCTCACGACTAGACCTAACCCTGACACTAACCTAACACCTAACCCTACCAGAACCCCTAAAGCTAACCCTGAATCCTATCCCTAACCCTAGCAGTAAACTTTAACCCTAAACCTAAGCCCAACCCGTAACCCTAATCCTATCCTTTTACCCTAAAACTAACCCCTAAACCTAACCCTATACCTCACCCTAACTCTAACCCCAATCCTAATTCTAACCATACCCCTTCATGAAACACTAACTCCTAACCGTTAACCCTAACACTAACCAAAAACCCTAATCACTAATCCCTAACCCTAACGCTTAACCATTACCCTAACCGTTAACCCTCACCCTAAATCTTAACACTGACCCTAACCTTAACCTTTACCTCTAAGCCTAACCCTTAACCCTACAGTAAGGAATACCCCTAATGCTAATGGGATCCCTTATCCCTAACCCTAACACTACAGCTAAAAATAACCCTAACCTTGGATCCTTAAACCTAACCCCTAACAATTACTTCAACCCCAAACCCTAACCCTAAACCTAAGCATTAAACCTAACCCTATCTCTTAACCCTAACGCTAGCCCTTACCCTAACGCCTAGATCTAACCCTAAATCTAACCTACCGCCTAATCTTAACCTTAAGCCCTAATGCTAACTCTAACCCTGAACCGTAAACCTACCCGTAACCCTTAACAATAACCCTATCCGTGAACCTAAACCCTGACCCTAACCATTACCCGCACCCAAGCATTTAACCCTGACCCTAACCCTAATCCTTAATGCTAACCCTAACACTAAACCCTAACCCTAAGCCCAACACTTAACCCTAATCCTATCCCTTAACCCTAAACCTAACCCTAATGCTACCCCCTAAACATAACCCTAACTGTGACCAGTAAACCTAACCCTAAACTCTAACACACACCATAGCACATAACTCTAACCCTAAAAATAACCCTAACACTAACCCTAACCCTAAACCCTAACTCTTAACCTTAACCCTAAGCGTTAACTCTCACCCTAACCTTTAATCCTAACCCTAATCCTAATCTTCAACCCTAAACCTAACACTTAACCCTAACCCTGTACCAAACCCTAAACCCTCATCTTAACCCTAACCGTAAACCTCAACCCTAAACCAAAGTGTAACCGTTAAATCTAAGAGTAACCTTTAACCCTAACCCTAATCCCTAACCCTAAGCCCTCACCCTAACACTAAACTTCATCCTTAACCCTAACCATAATCCTAACCCTAAATCTAATTCTCAGACTTCTTGCTTTCTTAGAGTTTAGAAAGCCTGCAATCCTCCCATGCCATGCGTGAAAGGAGGCTCTACCACTGTGTCCTGCATGAAACCCACGGGCCCATACACAGAGTATGCTAGAGTGGGTTCCCGGGTACAATCCCAGCCCCCTAAACTCCCCCCGCCCGCCTAATGCAGACAGGGCCCGTGCACTAAGCATAAACAATACCTTTAACAGATAACCCTAACCCTGAACATAACACCCAACCCTGTTCCTATTTCTCCCCTTAACACGTAAACCTCACCGTGCGCCTAACTTTAACCTCTTATCCTAACGTTAATGCATAACCCATTTCCTGAGAACAACCCCTATCCCATAATTCTAACCCTATCTCCTAGTCATCACTGTGACACCTAATCCATAACCCTAATTCTAAACCGTTAACCCGAACCGTAACCCTACCAACAATCCTAACACTGACAGTAACCCTTACTTCTAACCCTAACGCTATGCCTAACAAAAACCATAACCCTTGACCCTAACCCTTCACCCTAACCCCTAAGCCTTACCCTAACCCTTAACCCTAATCCTAATCCTAACCATTAAACCTAACCCTAGCTCTTAAAGCTAACCCTAAACCTTACCCTCACGACTAGACCGAACCCTCACACTAACCTGACACCTAATCCTAACCAGAACCCCTAAAGCTAACCCTGAAACCTATCCCTAACCCTAGCAGTAAATTTTAACCCTAAACCTAAGCCCAACCCGTAACCCTAATCCTATCCTTTTACCCTAAAACTAACCCCTAAACCTAACCCCTATACCTCACCCTAACTCTAACCCCAATCCTAATTCTAACCATACCCCTTCATAAAACACTAACTCCTAACCGCTAACCCTAACACTAACCAAAAACCCTAATCACTAATCCCTAACCCTAACGCTTAACCTTTACCCTAACCATTAACCCTCACCCTAAATCTTAACACTGACCCTAACCTTAACCTTTAACTCTAAGCCTAACACTTAACCCTACAGTAAGGAGGACCCTTAATGCTAATGGGATCCCTTATCCCTAACCCTAACACTACAGCTAAAAATAACCCTAACCTTGGATCCTTAAACCTAACCCCTAACACTTACTTTAACCCCAAACCCTAACCCTAATCCTAAGCATTAAACCTAACCCTATCTCTTAATCCTAACGCTAGCCCTTACCCTAACGCCTAGATCTAACCCTAAATCGAACCTACCGCCTAATCCTAAACTTAAGCCCTAATGCTAACTCTAACCCTGAACCCTAAACCTACCCACAACCCTTAACACTAACCCTATCTGTGAACCTTAACCCTGACCCTAACCATTACCCGCACCAAAGCATTTAACCCTGACCCTAACCCTAATCCTTAGTGCTACCCTAACACTAAACCCTAACCCTAAGCCCAACACTTAACCCTAATCCTATCCCTTAACCCTAACTCTAACCCTAACCCTAATGCTAACCCCTAAACGTAACCCTAACCGTGACCAGTAAACCTAAACCTAACCTCTACCAAAAACCATAGCACATAACTCTAACCCTAAAACTAACCCTAACCCTAATCCTAACCCTAAACTGTAACACTTAAAATTAACCCTAAGCATTAACTCTCACACTAACCTTTAAACCTAACCCTAAACCTAATCTTCAACCCTAAACCTAACACTTAACCCTAACCCTGTACCAAACCCTAACCACTCATCTTAACCCTAACCGTAAACCTCAACCCTAAACCAAAGTGTAACCGTTAAACCTAAGAGTAACCTTTAACCCTAACCTTAATCCCTAACCCTAAGCCCTCACACTAACACTAAACTTCACCCTTAACTATAACTATAATCCTAACCCTAAATCTAATTCTCAGACTTTTTGCTTTCTTAGAGTTTAGAAAGCCTGCAATCCTCCCATGCCATGCGTGAAAGGAGGCTCTACCACTGTGTCCTGCATGAAACCCATGGGCCCATACCCAGAGTATGATAGAGTGGGTTCCCGGGTACAATCCCAGCCCCCTAAACTCTCCCCGCCCGCCTAATGCAGACAGGGCCCGTGCGCTAAGCATAAACAATACCTTTAACAGATAACCCTAACCCTGAACATAACACCCAACCCTGTTCCTATTTCTCCCCTTAACACGTAAACCTCACAGTGCGCCTAACTTTAACCTCTCATCCTAACGTTAATGCATAACCCATTTCTTGAGAACAACCCCTATCCCATAATTCTAACCCTATGTCCTAGTCATCACTGTGACACCTAATCCCTAACCCTAATTCTAAACCGCTAAACCTAACCGTAACCCTACCTACAAACCTAACACTGACAGTACCCCTTACTTCTAACCCCAACGCTACGCCTAACAAAAACCCTAACCCTTGACCCTAACCCTTGACCCTAACCCCTAAGCCTTACCCTAACCCTTAACCCTAATCCTAATCCTAACCATTAAACCTAACCCTAGCTCTTAAAGCTAACCCTAAACCTTACCCTCACGACTAGACCTAACCCTGACACTAACCTAACACCTAACCCTAACAATAACCCCTAAAGCTAACCCTGAACCCTATCCCTAACCCTAGAAGTAAACTTTAACCCTAAACCTAAGCCCAACCCGTAACCCTAATCCTATCCTTTTACCCTAAAACTAACCCCTAAACCTAACCCCTATACCTCACCCTAACTCTAACCCCAATCCTAATTCTAACCATACCCCTTCATAAAACACTAACTCCTAACCGCTAACCCTAACACTAACCAAAAACCCTAATCACTAATCCCTAACCCTAACGCTTAACCTTTACCCTAACCGTTAACCCTCACCCTAAATCTTAACACTGACCCTAACCTTAACCTTTAACTCTAAGCCTAACCCTTAACCCTACAGTAAGGAAGACCCTTAATGCTAATGGGATCCCTTATCCCTAACCCTAACACTACAGCTAAAAATAACCCTAACCTTTCATCCTTAAACCTAACCCCTAACACTTACTTTAACCCCAAACCCTAACCCTAATCCTAAGCATTAAACCTAACCCTATCTCTTAACCCTAACGCTAGCCCTTACCCTAACGCCTAGATCTAACCCTAAATCTAACCTACCGCCTAATCCTAAACTTAAGCCCTAATGCTAACTCTAACCCTGAACCCTAAACCTACCCGTAACCCTTAACACTATCCCTATCCGTGAACCTTAACCCTGACCCTAACCATTACCCGCAGCCAAGCATTTAACCCTGACCCTAACCCTAATCCTTATTGATAACCCTAACACTAAACCCTCACCCTAAGTCCAACACTTAACCCTAATCCTATCCCTTAACCCTAACCCTAACCCTAACCTTAATGCTAACCCCTAAACGTAACCCTAACCGTAAACAGTAAACCTAACCCTAACCTCTAACACAAACCATAGCACATAACTCTAACCCTAAAACTAACCCTAACCCTAACCCTAACCCTAAACCCTAACTCTTAACCTTAACCCTAAGCGTTAACTCTCACGCTAACCTTTAATTCTAACCCTAATCCTAATCTTCAACACTAAACCTAACACTTAACCCTAACCCTGTACGAAACCCTAACACCTCACCTTGACCCTAACCGTAAACCTCAACCCTAAACCAAAGTGTAACCGTTAAACCTAAGAGTAACCTTTAACCCTAACCTTAATCCCTAACCCTAAGCCCTCACCCGAACACTAAACTTCATCCTTAACCCTAACCATAATCCTAACCCTAAATCTAATTCTCAGACTTCTTGCTTTCTTAGAGTTTAGAAAGCCTGCAATCCTCCCATGCCATGCGTGAAAGGAGGCTCTACCACTGTGTCCTGCATGAAACCCACGGGCCCATACCCAGAGTATGATAGAGTGGGTTCCCGGGTACAATCCCAGCCCCCTAAACTCCCCCCGCCCGCCTAATGCAGACAGGGCCCGTGCGCTAAGCATAAACAATACCTTTAACAGATAACCCTAACCCTGAACATAACACCCAACCCTGTTCCTAATTCTCCCCTTAACACGTAAACCTCACCGTGCGCCTAACTTTAACCTCTTATCCTAACGTTAATGCATAACTCATTTCCTGAGAACAACCCCTATCCCATAATTCTAACCCTATCTCCTAGTCATCACTGTGACACCTAATCCCTAACTCTAATTCTAAACCGCTAACCCTAACCGTAACCCTACCTACAACCCTAACACTGACAGTAACCCTTACTTCTAACCCCAACGCTATGCCTAACAAAAACCCTAACCCTTGACCCTAACCCTTCACCCTAACCCCTAAGCCTTACTCTAACTCTTAACCCTAATCCTAATCCTAACCATTAAACCTAACCCTAGCTCTTAAAGCTAAAACTAAACCTTACCCTCACGACTAGACCTAACCCTGACACTAACCTAACACCTAACCCTAACCAGAAACCCTAAAGCTAACCCTGAACCCTATCCCTAACCCTAGCAGTAATCTTTAACGCTAAACCTAAGCCCAACCCCTAATTCTGATCCTATCCTTTTACCCTAAAACTAACCCCTAAACCTAACCCCTATACCTCACCCTAACTCTAACCCCAATCCTAATTCTAACCATACCCCTTCATAACACACTAACTCCTAACTGCTAACACTAACACTAACCAAAAACCCTAATCACTAATCCCTAACCCTAATGCTTAACCTTTACCCTAACCGTTCACCCTCACCCTAAATCTTAACACTGACCCTAACCTTAACCTTTAACTCTAAGCCTAACCCCTAACCCTACAGTAAGGAAGACCCTTAATGCTAATGGGATCCCTTTTCCCTAACCCTAACACTACAGCTAAAAATAACCCTAACCTTTGATCCTTAAACCTAACCCCTAACACTTACTTTAACCCCAAACCCTAACCCTAATCCTAAGCTTTAACCTAACACTATCTCTTAACCCTAACGCTAGCCCTTACCCTAACGCCTAGATCTAACCCTCAATCTAACCTACCGCCTAATCCTAACCTTAAGCCCTAATGCTAACACTAACCCTGAACCCTAAGCCTTCCCGTAACCCTTATCACTAACCCTATCCGTGAACCTTAACCCTGACCCTAACCATTACACGCATCCAAGCATTTATCCCTGACCCTAACCCTAATCCTTAATGATAACCCTAACACTAAACCCTAACCCTAAGCCCAACACTTAACCCTAATCCTATCCCTTAATCCTAACCCTAACCATAACCCTAATTCTAACCCCTAAACATACCCCTAACCGTGAACAGTATACCTAACCCTGACCTCTAACACAAACCATAGCACATAACTCTAACCCTAAAACTAACCCTAACCCTAACCCTAACCCTAACCAAAAACCCTAATCACTAATCCCTTACCCTAACGCTTAACCTTTACCCTAACCGTTAACCCTCACCCTAAATCTTAACACTGACCCTAACCTTAAGCTTTAACTCTAAGCCTAACCCTTCACCCTACAGTAAGGAAGACCCTTAATGCTAATGGGATCCCTTATCCCTAACCCTAACACTACAGCTAAAAATAACCCTAACCTTTGAGCCTTAAACCTAACCCCTAACACTTACTTTAACCCCAAACCCTAACCCTAATCCTAAGCATTAAACCTAACCCTATCTCTTAACCCTAAAGCTAGCCCTTACCCTAACGCGTAGATCTAACCCTAAATCTAACCTACCGCCTAATCCTAACCTTAAGCCCTAATGCTAACTCTAACCCTAAACCTACCCGTAACCTTAACACTAACCCTATCCATGAACCTTAACCCTGACCCTAACCATTACCCGCACCCAAGCATTTAACCCAAACCCTAACCCTCATCCTTAATGGTAACCCTAAGACTAAACCCTAACGCTAAGCCCAACACTTAACCCTAATCCTATCCCTTAACCCTCACCCTAACCCTAATGCTAACCCCTAAACGTAACCCTAACCGTGACCTGTAAACCTAACCCTAACCTCTACCACAAACCATAGCACATAACTCTAACCCTAAAACTAACCCTAACCCTAACCCTAACCCTAAACCCTAACTCTTAACCTTAACCCTAAGCGTTAACTCTCTCGGTAACCTTTAATCCTAACCCTAATCCTAATCTTCAACCCGAAACCTAACACTTAACCCTAACCCCGTACCAAACCCTAACCCCTCATCTTAACCCTAACCGTAAACCTCAACCCTAAACCAAAGTGTAACCGTTAAACCTAAGAGTAACCTTTAACCCTAACCCTAATCCCTAACCCTAAGCCCTCACCCTAACACTAAACTTCATCCTTAACCCTAACCAGAATCCTAACCCTAAATCTAATTCTCAGACTTCTTTCTTTCTTAGAGTTTAGAAAGCCTGCAATCCTCCCATGCCATGCGTGAAAGGAGGCTCTACCACTGCGTCCTGCATGAAACCCACGGGCCCATACCCAGAGTATGATAGAGTGGGTTCCTGGGTACAATCCCAGCCCCCTAAACTCCCCCCGCCCGCCTAATGCAGACAGGGCCTGTGCGCTAAGCATAAACAATACCTTTAACAGATAACCTTAACCCTGAACATAACACCCAACCCTGTTCCTATTTCTCCCCTTAACACGTAAACCTCACCGTGCGCCTAACTTTAACCTCTTATCCTAACGTTAATGCATAACCCATTTCCTGAGAACAACCCCTATCCCATAATTCTAACCCTATCTCCTAGTCATCACTGTGACACCTAATCCCTAACCCTAATTCTAAACCGCTAACCCTAACCGTAACCCTACCTACAACCCTAACACTGACAGTAAACCTTACTTCTAACCCCAACGCTATGCCTAACAAAAACCCCAACCCTTGACCCTAACCCTTCACCCTAACCCCTAAGCCTAACCCTAACCCTTAACCCTAATCCTAATCCTAACCATTAAACCTAACCCTAGCTCTTAAAGCTAACCCTAAACCTTACCCTCACGACTAGACCTAACCCTGACACTAACCTAACACCTAACCCTAACCAGAACCCCTAAAGCTAACCCTGAACCCTATCCCTAACCCTAGCAGTAAACTTTAACCCTAAACCTAAGCCCAATCCGTAACCCTAATCCTATCCTTTTACCCTAAAACTAACCCCTAAACCTAACCCCTATACCTCACCCTAACTCTAACCCCAATCCTAATTCTAACCATACCCCTTCATAAAACACTAACTCCTAACCTCTAACCCTAACACTAACCAAAAACCCTAATCACTAATCCCTAACCCTAACGCTTAACCTTTACCCTAACCGTTCACCCTCACCCTAAATCTTAACACTGACCCTAACCTTAACCTTTAACTCTAAGCCTAACCCTTAACCCTACAGTAAGGAAGACCCTTAATGCTAATGGGATCCTTTATCCCTAACCCTAACACTACAGCTAAAAATAACCCTAACCTTGGATCCTTAAACCTAACCCCTAACACTTACTTTAACCCCAAACCCTAACCCTAATACTAAGCATTAAACCTAACCCTATCTCTTAACCCTAACGCTAGCCCTTACCCTAACGCCTAGATCTAACCCTAAATCTAACCTACCGCCTAATCCTAACCTTAAGCCCTAATGCTAACTCTAACCCTGAACCCTAAACCTACCCGTAACCCTTAACACTAACCCTATCCCTAACCCCCTTACCCTAACTCTCTTAACCCTCACCCTAACCCTCAACCCTGACCCTAACCTTAAACCTTAATCCTAACCATGCGTGAGATGAGCCTCTGCCTTTGTCGTGCGTGACATTTGAAGCCCAACACCCAGGGTACGATGAAGTGGGGACACAGCCTTGCTCTACACCCACAGTGCCCCGTATGTTAGACAGGGCCCGTGCCCTAACACACACCGTTAAACGTAAGCCCTAACCCTATCACTAAACCAAACCCTTCGTAAGCCCTGAATCTAACTCCTAACAGTAACCCTAATCCCTGACCCTTACTCTTGCCTCTCACCTTAAACCTAAAGCCAACCACTAAACATAATCCTAATCTCTAACCCTAACATTAATCCTAACCCTAATTCTAACCTAAAACCCTAACCCCCTAAAGCTAATCCTAGTCCCTAACACCTACCCTTACCCTAAACGGAATTCCAATTCTCAGACTTTTTCAATTCAAAAACTTAAAAAAGCCTACAATCCACCAATGCCGTGTCTGAGATGAGCGTCCGCCCCTATGTCCTGCATGACAGGCAGGCGCCAATGCCCAGGGTACTATGGAGTGGGGTCCTGGGTTCTGTAGGCTTGCTAAACTCCAGTTTGGAAGAATTGCTATAGTCATATATAGGGATGCTTACATTTACTTATAGAAAGCAACTATTGGTGTGTGATTTGTAGGCTTGCCTTACTCTAGTTTGGATGAAGAAGCTGAATCATATATAGGAATATTAGCTTTGAGTTAGAGGAAGCATCTATCGGGGGTGCTTTTTTGGCTTGTTAAACTCTGGTTTGGAAGAAGTTCGAGAGTCTTATGTAGGAACGATATCATTCATTCAGAGAAAGCAATTATAGGGAGTTGGTTTGTAGGCTTGCTAAGTTCTAGTTTGGAGGAAGGCGAGAGTCATATATAGGAACGCTTACGTTCACATAAAGCGTCTACGGGGGGACGGTTTCTAGGCTTCCTAAACTCTAGCTTGGAAAAAGAGGACAGTTATGTATAGGATCTCTCGGCGGGGGATTTGTAGCATTGCTAAAATCTTAGATTGGAAAAGTTGCGAGAGTCATACATAGGAATGTTAACATTCACTCAATGAAAGCAACTATAAGGGGTGCTTTCCAGGCTGGCTACACTCTAATTTGGAAAAAGTGCGACAGTCATATATAGGAAGGCTTATATTCACTCAGACAAAGCAATTATGTGTAGGTGTATAGTAGGCATGCTTACTCTAGTTTAGAAAATTTCGAGAGCCATGTATAGGAAAGCTTACAGTAACTTAGAGAAAGCAACGAACAGGGGTGGAGTGTAGACTTGCTAAACTCTAGTTTGGAGGAAGTGCCATAGTCATATATAGGAACGCTTAAATTCGTTCAGAGAAAACAGCTGTCGGGGATTGGTTTATAGACTTATTCAACTCTAGTTTGGAAGAAGTGCGAGAGACATATATAGGAATGTTTACATTGACTCAAAGAAAGCAACTATGGGGGAGTGTTATTTTGGCATGCCAGATGCTAGTTAGGAAGAAGTACAAGACTCATATATAGGAACGCTTACATTCACACAGCGAGAGCAACTACGGAATAGTGTCAGGTAGACATGTTAAAGTCTAGCTTGGGAGAAGTTCCAGAGTCCTATATAGGAAAGGTAACAGCCACTTTGAAAAAGCAAGTCTTGGCGGGTGGTTTGTAGGCCCTGTTTTGGTTGAAGTGTGAGAGTCATATATGAGAACGCTTACATTCAATCAGAGAAAGCAACGATGGGGTTGTTTGTAGGCTTACTAAACTGCAGTTTGGAAGAAGCACGAGAATCACATATAGGAGCACATACATTTTGACGCACTGAAAGTAACTATGGGGTGGTGTTTTATAGGCATGCTAAACTCTAGTTTGGACGAAGTTTGAGAATCACATATAAGAAAGCTTAGAGTTACTTAGAGAAAGCAAATCTCTGGGTGTGGAATGTAGGCCTGCTAAACTCTATTTTGGTTTAAGAGTGAGAGTCATATATGGGAAAGCTTACATTCCCTCAGAGAAAGCAACGACGGCGTGGTGGTTTGTAGGCATACTAAACTCTAGTTTGGAAGAAGTAGGAGAATGATATATGGGAACGCTTACATTCACGTAGAGAAAGCAATTATAGGGTGGCGTTTTTGTAGCCATGCTAATCTCTAGTTTGGAAGAAGTTAAGGAGTAATATGTAGGAAAGGGTACAGTCATAGAAACCAACTCTCGGGGGATGTTTTGTACACCTGCAAAACTCCAGTTTGGAAGAAGGGGGAGAGTCATATTGGGGACCGCGTGCATTCACTCAGAGAAATCAACGATGGGATTGTGATTTGTAGGCATACTAAACTCTAGTTTGGAAGAAGTACGAGAATCGTATATAGGAACGCTTACCTTCATGCAGAGGAAGCAACTATGGAGTGATGTTTGTATGCCTACTAAAATATAGTTTGGAGGAAGTTCAATAGCCATATCTGGGAAGCTTACAGTCACTTAGAGAAAGGAACTCTTGGGGGTGTTTCGTAGGCCTGCTAAACTCTATTTCAATGAAGTGTTAGAATAATATATGGGAACTCAGTGAAAGCAACGTTGTGGTTGTGGTTCCTAGGCATACTAACCTGTAATTTGGAAGAAGCAAGAGAATCACATGTAGAACCGCTTACATTCCGGCACCGAATGCAACTATGGGGTGGTGTTTTGTAGGCTTGCAAAACTCTAGTTTGGACGAAGTTTGAGAGTCATATATAGGAAAGTTTACAGTCACGTAGAGAAAGCAACTCTCTGGGTGTGGAATGTAGAGTTATTTTGGTTGAAATAGAGTTATTTTGGTTGAAGTGTGAGAGTCATATATGGGAACGCTTACATTCACTCAGAGAAAACAACGTTTGGGTGGTGGTTTGTAGGGCATACTAAACTGTAGTTTGGAAGAAGTACGAGAGTCCTATATAGGAACACTTACATTCACGCAGAGAAAGCACTTATGGCGTCAGGTTTTGTGGGCATGCTAAACTGCAGTTTGGAAGAAGTTGGAGAACCTTATACAGGAAAGATTGCCGTCACCTAGGGAAAGCAACTCTCGGGAGATTTTTTTGTACACATGCTAAACTCTAATTTGGATGAAGTGTGAGAGTCAAACATGGGACCGCTTACATTCCCTCAGAGAAACAACACTGGGGTGGTTTTTGTAGGCATACTAAATAGTTTGGAAGAAGTACGAGAATATTTGGGAACGCTTACATTCACACAGAGAAAGCAACTACGGGGTGGTGTTTTGTAAGCATGCTATAGTTTGGAAGAAGTTTTAAACCTGAACAGTCACTTAGAGAAAGCAACTCTTGGTGGGTGATTTTTAGGTCTGCTAAATTGTATTTTGAAAGAAGTACCAGAGTCATATATACTAATGCTTACATTCATGCAAAGAAAAAACCATGGGGTGATGTTTTGTGGGCATGTTAACCTGTAGTTTGGAAGAAGTTGGAGAGTCTTATTTAGGAAAGCTTACAGTCACCTAGAGAAAGCAACTCTCGGGAGAGCCTTTCTTGGCCTGCTAAACTCTACTTTGCATCAATTGTGAGAGTCAAACATGGGAATGCTTTCATTCATTCAGAGAACGCAACGTTTGGGTGGTGGTTTGTAGGCATTCTAAACTGTATTTTGGAGGAAGTACGAGAGTCATATATATGAACGCTTACATTCAGGCAGAGAAAGCAACTCTGGGGTCGTATTTTGTTGGCATGCTAAACTGTGGTTTGGAAGAAGTTCGAGAGCCTTATATAGGAAAGATTACAGTGACACAGAGAAAACAACTCTCGGAAGTTTATTCGTAGGCCTGCTAAACTCTAATTTGGATGAAATGTGAGAACGCTTGCATTCATTCACTCAGAGAAAGAAACATCGTGATGGTTTGAAGGCATAATAACTGTAGTTGGGAAGAAGTAGGAGAGTCATATATATGAAAGGTTACATTCACGCAGAGAACGCAACTGTGGGGTGGCGATGTATGCATGTTAATCTGTAGTTTGGAGGAAGTGCGAGAGTCATATCTGGGGATAATTACAGTCACTTAGAGAAAGGAACCATCTTGGGCTGGTTTGTAGATCTGCTAAATTCTATTTTGGAAACAGAGTGTGAGTCATATATGGGAATGCTTATGTTCACTCAGAGAAAGCAACCACGGTGTGGTGTTTTGTTGGCATGGTGTAGTTTGAAAGAAGTTGGAGATTCTTATATAGGAAAGTTTACAGTCACCTAGAGAAAGCAACTCACGGGGTGTGGTTTGTAGGCCTGCTAAACTCTAATTTAGATGAAGTGAGAGAGGCATATATATGAACACTTATATTGATGCCGAGAAAGCAACTATGGGGTGGTGTTTTGTAGGCATGCTAAAATATAATTTGGAAGAAGTTCGAAAACAGACAGTCACTTAGAGAAAGCAACTCTCGGCGGTTGATTTTTCGGTGTGCTAAACTGTATTTTGAAAGAAGTACCAGAGTCATATATACAAACGCTTACATTCATTCAGAGAAAGCAACTCTGGGGTGGTGTTTTCTAGGCATGCTAAACTCTAGTTTGGACGAAGTTTGAGAATCACATATAAGAAAGCTTAGAGTCGCTTAAAGCAAATCTCTGGGTGTGGAATGTAGGCGTGCTAAACTCTATTTTGGTTTCAGAGTGAGAGTCATATATGGGAAGGCTTACATTCCCTCAGAGAAAGCAACGATGATGTGGTGGTTTGTAGGCATACTGAACTCTAGTTTGGAAGAAGTAGGAGAATAATATATGGGAACGCTTACATTCATGCAGAGAAAGCAATTATGGGGTGGCTTTTTTGTAGCCATGCAAATCTCTATTTTGCAAGAAGTTAAAGAGTAATATATAGGAAAGCGTACCGTGATTTATAGAAACTGACTTTCGGGGGATGGTATGTAGGCCTGCAAAACTCTACTTTGGAAGAAGGGGGAGAGTCATATGGGGGACTGGGTACATTCACTCGGAGAAATCAACGATGGGGTTGTGGTTTGTAGGCATACTAAACTCTAGTTTGGAAGTAGTGCGAGAATCATATATAGGAACGCTTACATTCATGCAGAGAAAGCAACTATGGAGTGATGTTTGTATACCTACTAAACTATAGTTTGGAGGATGTTCGAGAGTCATATCTGGAAAGCTTACAGTCATTTAGAGAAAGCAACTCTCTGGGGATGGTTCGTAGGCCTGCTAAACTCTATTTTCAATGAAGTGTTAGAATCATATACAGGAACGCTTACATTCACTCAGAGAAAGCAACGTTGGGGTGGCCGTTTGTGAGCACACTAAACTCTACTTTGGAAGAGGTACGAGAGACATAAATACGAACGCTTACATTAACACAGAGAAAGCAAATACGGGGTGCTGTAGTGCAGGCATGCTAAACTATAGATTGGAAGAAGTTCGAAAGCTGACAGTCACTTAGAGAAAGCAACTCTTGGCGGGTGATTTTTAGGTCTGCTAAATTGTATTTTGAAAGACGTACCAGAGTCATATATACAAACGCTTACATTCATGCAGAGAAAGAAACTATGGGGTGATGTGTTGTTGGCATGCTAAAGTGCAGTTTGGAAGGAGTTCCAGAGTGTTATATAGGATAGCTTACAGTCACCTAGAGAAAACAACACTCGGGACAGCTTTGCAAGCCTCTAAACACTAATTAGCAGCAATTGTGAGAGTCAAATATGGGAACGCTTACATTCACTCAGAGAACACAACGTTTGGGTGGTCGTTTGTAGGCATAATAACTGTAGGTCGGAAGAAGTAGGAGAGTCATATATATGAACAGTTACATTCACACAGAGAAAGAAACTGTTGGGTGGTGTATGTACGCATGTTAATCTATACTTTGGAGGAAGTTTGAGAGTCATATCTGGGGAAAATTACAGTCACATAGCTAAATCAACCATCGGGGACTGGTTTTTAGGTCTGCTAAATTCTATTTTGGAAAAAGTGATTCCTATAAGGGAATGCTTATGTTCACTCAGAGAAAGCAACGATGCGGTGGTGTATTGTTGGCATGCTAAACTGTAGTTTGGAAGAAGTTCGAGAGTTTTACATAGGAAAGCTTACATTCACCTAGAGAAAGCAACTCTCAGGATGTGGTTTATAGGCCTGGTGAACTCTAATTTGGATCAAGTGTGAGAGTCATACATACGAGTTCCAAAATACCGTTTAGTATGCCTACAAACCACCAGCCTAACATTGCTTTCTCTAAGTGGATATAGGCCTTCCCTTATATGAATCTCGGACTGCTTTCAAAATGCAATTTGCCGGACCTACAAAACACCGCCCGAGAGTTGCTTTCTCTCACTATAAGCTTTCCTATATATGACTTTGGGACATAGTTTAGCATGCCAACAAAAGGCCACCCCATAGTTTGCGTGAATGTAAGCGTTCCTATGCATCACGCTCGTACTTCTTCCAAAGTATAGTACACCTACCAACCACCTCCCCAACGTTGCTTTTTCTGAGTGAATGTAAGCATTCTTTTATTCTCGTACTTCCTCCAAACTCCAGTTTAGTGTGACTAAAAATCACCACCGCAACCCTGCTTTCTCTGAGTGAATGTTAGCGTTCCCGTTTATGATTCACACTTCATCCAAAATAGAATTTAGCAGAACTACAAACCGGCCCCCAAGGGTTGCTTTCTCTATGAGACTGTAAGCTTTCCTATTACTCTTAACTTCTTCGAAACTAGAGATTTGCATGCCTACAAAACACCACCCCATAGTTGCCCTCTCTGCGTGAATGTAAGCACTCATATATATGACTCTGGTACTTCTTCCAAAATACAGTTTAGTATGCTTACAAACAACCAACCAAACGTTGCGTTCTCTGAGAGAATGTTAGCGTTCCCAAGTATGACTGTTCCAAATGATGCAAAGTAGAGTTTAGCAGGCTTACAAACTATCTCTCAAAAGTTGCTTCCTCTGGGGGACTGTAAGCTTTCCTATAAAAGACTTTCGAACTTCTTCGAAACTACATTTCAGCACGCCAACAAAACATCACCACACAGTTTCTTTCTCAGCATAAATATAAGCGATTTTATATATGACTCTGGTACTTCTTTCAAAATACAATTTAGCAGACCTCAAAATCAACCGCCGAGAGTTGCTTTCTCTAAGTCACTGTCAGCTTTCGAACTTCTTCCAAATTATATTTTAGCAGGCCTACAAAACACCACCCTCTCTGCGTGAATGTAAGCGCTCATATATATGACTCTGCTACTTCCAAAATACCGTTTAGTATGCTTACAAACAACCACCCAAAAGTTAAGTTCTCTGAGAGAATGTTAGCGTTCCCATGTATGACAGTCACAAATGATGCAAGGTAGAGTTTAGCAGGCTTACAAACCATCTCTCGAAAGTTGCTTACTCTAAGGGACTGTAAGCTTTCCTATAAAAGACTGTCGAACTTCTTCGAAACTACATTTCAGCACGCCAACAAAACATCACCACATAGTTTTTCTCAGCATAAATGTAACAGATTTTATATATGACTCTGGTACTTCTTTCAAAATACAATTTAGCACACCTCAAAATCAACCGCCGAGAGTTGCATTCTCTAAGTCACTGTCAGCTTTCGAACTTCTTCCAAATTATATTTTATCATGCCTACAAAACACCACCCCATAGTTGCTTTCTCTGCGTCCATATAAGCGTTCATATATATGACTCTCGTACTTCTTCCAAACTGGAGTTAGTATACCTACAAACCGGCACCCAAATTTACCTTTCTCTGAGTGAATGAAGCGTATCCATGTATGCCTCTTTCACTTCATCCAAATTAGAGTTTAGCGGCCCACAAACCACCTCCTGTGAGTTGCTTTCTCTAGGTGACTGTAAACTTTCCTATATAAGACTCTCGAACTTCTTCCAAACTACAGTTTAGCATGCCAACAATACAGAGCACCATCGTTGATTTCTCTGAGTGAACATAAGCGTTCCCATATATGACTCTCACTCTTCTTACAAAATAGAATTTAGCAGACCTACACAACACCCGATGGTTCCAATTCTCTAGGTGACTCTAATTTTTCCCACATATGACTCTCGAACTTCCTCCAAACTAGATTATGATGATTACATAGGCCACCCCGCAGTTGCTTTCTCTTCGTGAATGTAACCGTTCATATATGACTCTCCTACTTCTTTTGAACTACAGCATTTATTCCTACAAACCATCACGACAACGTTCTTTCTCTGAGTGAATGCAAGCGTTCTCACACTTCATCCAAATTACAGTTTAGCAGACCTACAAACAAACTACAGATATTTGTTTTTCTCTGTGTCACTGTAATCTTTCCTATGTAAGGCTCTCGAACTTCTTCCAAACCACAGTTTAGCATGCCAACAAAATACGACCACAGAGTTGCTTTCTCTGCGTGAATGTAAGCATTCGTATATATGACTCTCCTACTTCCTCCAAAATACAGTTTAGAATGCTTACAAACCACCACCCAAACGTTGCGTTCTCAGAGTGAATGTAAGCGTTCCCATGTTTGACTCTCACAATTGATGCAAACTAGAATTTAGCATGCTTAGAAACAATCTCCCGAGAGTTGCTTTCTCTAGGTGACTGTAATCTTTCCTATGTAAGACTCCCCAACTTCTTCCAAACTACAGTTTAGCATGCCAACAAAACACCGCCCCATAGTTGATTTCTCTTCATGATCATAAGTGTTCCCATATATGACTCTCACTCTTCTTCCAAAATAGAATTTAGCAGATCTACAAAACGGCCCCCGATGGTTGCTTTCTCTAAGTGACTGCAATTTTCCCCAGATATGACTCTCGAAATTCCTCCAAACTACAGATTAGCATGCATACATACGCCACCCAACAGTTGCTTTCTCTGCGTGAATGTAACCGTTCATATATATGACTCTTCTACTTCTTCCGAACTACAGTTATTATGCCTACAAACCACCACGCAAACGTTGTATTCTCTCCGTGAATGTAAGCGTTCCCATGTTTGACTCTCACAATTGCTGCTAGTTAGAGTTTAGCAGGCTTGCAAAGCTCTCCTGAGTGTTGCTTTCTCTAGGTGACTGTAAGCTATCCTATATAACACTCTCGAACTTCTTCCAAACTGCAGTTTAGCATCCCCACAACACATCACCCCATAGTTTCTTTCTACACATTAATGTAAGCGTTTGTATATAAGACTCTGACACGTCTTTCAAAATACAATTTAGCAGACTTAAAAAATCACCCGCCAAGAGTTGCTTTCTCTAAGTGACTGTCAGCTTTCGAACTTCTTCCAATCTATAGTTTAGCATGCCTGCACTACAGCACCCCATATTTGCTTTCCCTGTGTTAATGTAAGCGTTCGTATTTATGTCTCTCGTACCTCTTCCAAAGTAGAGTTTAGTATGCTCAAAAACGGCCACTCCAACGTTGCTTTCTCTGAGTGAATGTAAGTGTTCCTGTATATGATTTTAACACTTCATTGAAAATAGAGTTTAGCAGGCCTACGAACCACCCCCCGAGAGTTTCTTTCTCTAAATGACTGTAAGCTTTCCAGATATGACTCTCGAACATCCTCCAAACTATAGTTTAGTAGGCATACACACATCACTCCATAGCTGGTTTCTCTGCGTGAATGTAACCGTTCATATATATGACATTCCTTCTTCTTCCGAACTACAATTATGGCCACAAACTATAACCCAAACCTTGCGTTCTGAGTGGATGTAAACCTTCCCATATTTGACTTTAAGAGTTGGTGAAAATTATCAGGCTTAGAAACCATCTCCCGAGAGTTGCTCTCTCTAGGTGACTGTAAGCTTTGCTATATAAGATTCTAAACTTCCTCCAAACTATAGTTTAGTAGGCATACAAACATCACTCCATAGTTGCTTTCTCTGCATGAATGTAAGCGTTTCTATATATGATTCTCGTACTTCCTCCAAACTAGAGTTTAGTATGCCTACAAACCACAACCCCATCCTTGATTTCTCTGAGTCAATGTACGTGGTCCCCAATATGACTCTCCCACTTCTTCCAAAGTAGAGTTTTGCAGGCCTACCGTTCATCCCCCGAAAGTTGGTTTCTATAAATGAGTGTACGCTTTCCTATATAACTTCTTCCAAACTAGAGATTAGCATGGGTACAAAAAAGCCACCCCATAATTGCTTTCTCTGCATGAATGTAAGCGTTCCCAAATATCATTTTCCTAGTTCTTCCAAACTAGAGTTTAGTATGCCTACAAACCACCACACCATCGTTGCTTTCTCTGAGTGAATGTAACCCTTTCCATATATGACTCTCAATCTAAACCAAAATAGAGTTTAGCACGCCTACATTCCACACCCAGAGATTTGCTTTCTCTATGTGACTCTAAGCTTTCTTATATGTGATTCTCAAACTTCGTCCAAACTAGAGTTTAGCACGCCTAGAAAACACCACCCCACAGTTCCTTTCTCTGCCTCAATGTAAGCGTTTGAATATATGACACTGGTACCTCTTTCAAAATACAATTTAGCAGACCTAAAAATCCACCGCCAAGAGTTGCTTTCTCTAAGTGACTGTCTGCTTTTGAACTTCTTCCAAACTATATTTTAGCAGGCCTACAAAACACCACCCCATAGTTGCTTTCTCTGCGTCCATATAAGCGTTCATATATATGACTCTCGTACTTCTTCCAAACTGGAGTTAGTATACCTACAAACCGGCACCCCAATTTACCTTTCTCTGAGTGAATGAAGCGTATCCATGTATGCCTCTTTCACTTCATCCAAATTAGAGTTTAGCGGCCTACAAACCACCTCCTGTGAGTTGCTTTCTCTAGGTGACTGTAAACTTTCCTATATAAGACTCTCGAACTTCTTCCAAACTACAGTTTAGCATGCCAACAATACAGCGCCCCATCGTTGATTTCTCTGAGTGAACATAAGCGTTCCCATATATGACTCTCACTCTTTTTCCAAAATAGAATTTAGCAGACCTACACACCAGCCCCCGATGGTTCCTTTCTCTAAGTGACTCTAATTTTCCCCAGATATGACTCTCGAACTTCCTCCAAACTACAGATTATGATGATTACATACGCCACCCCACAGTTGCTTTCTCTGCGTGAATGTAACCGTTCATATATGACTCTCCTACTTCTTCGAACTACAGTTGTTATTCCTACAAACCACCACGACAAAGTTCTTTCTCTGAGTGAATGCAAGCGTTCTCACACTTCATCCAAACTACAGTTTAGCAGACCTACCAACAAACTATAGAGAGTTGTTTTCTCTGTGTCACTGTAATCTTTCCTATATAAGGCTCTCGAACTTCTTCCAAACCACAGTTTAGCATGCCAACAAAATACGACCACAGAGTTGCTTTCTCTGCGTGAATTTAAGCATTCGTATATATGACTCTCCTACTTCCTCCAAAATACAGTTTAGAATGCTTACAAACCACCACCCAAACGTTGCGTTCTCAGAGTGAATGTAAGCGTTCCCATGTTTGACTCTCACAATTGATGCAAATTAGAGTTTAGCACGCTTAGAAACAATCTGCCGAGAGTTACTTTCTCTAGGTGACTGTAAGCTTTCTTATATAAGACTCGCGAACTTCTTCCAAACTACAGTTTAGCATGCCAAGGAAACACTGCCCCATCGTTGATTTCTCTGAGTGAACATAAGCGTTCCCACATATGACTTTCACTCTTCTTCCAAAATAGAATTTAGCAGATCTACAAAACGGCCCCCGATGGTTGCTTTCTCTAAGTGACTGCAATTTTCCCCAGATATGACTCTCGAACTTCCTCCAAAGTATAGATTAACATGCGTACATACACCACCCAACAGTTGCTTTCTCTGCGTGAATGTAACCGTTCATATATATGATTCTCCTACTTCTTCCGAACTACAGTTATTATGCCTACAAACCACCACCCAAACCTTGTGTTCTCTCCGTGAATGTAAGCGTTCCCATTTGACTCTCACAATTGCTGCTAATTAGTGTTTAGAGGCTTGCAAAGCTGTCCCGAGTGTTGCTTTCTCTAGGTGACTGTAAGCTATCCTATATAACACTCTCGAACACCTTCCAAACTGCAGTTTAGCATCCCCACAACACATCACCCCATAGTTTCTTTCTCTGCATGAATGTAAGCGTTTGTATATGACTCTGGTACGTCTTTCAAAATACAATTTAGCAGACCTAAAAATCACCCGCCAAGAGTTGCTTTCTCTAAGTGACTGTCAACTTTCGAACTTCTAATCTATAGTTTAGCATGCCTGCACTGCAGCACCCCGTATTTGCTTTCTCTGTGTTAATGTAAGCGTTC
Source organism: Eulemur rufifrons (assembly GCF_041146395.1). Classification (NCBI taxonomy): domain Eukaryota; kingdom Metazoa; phylum Chordata; class Mammalia; order Primates; family Lemuridae; genus Eulemur; species Eulemur rufifrons. Next base: position 72,702,692 of record NC_091000.1, on the reverse strand, counting down.
GTATTTATGTCTCTCGTACCTCTTCCAAAGTAGAGTTTAGTATGCTCAAAAACGGCCACCCCAACGTTGCTTTCTCTGAGTGAATGTAAGCGTTCCTGTATATGATTCTAACACTTCATTGAAAATAGAGTTTAGCAGGCCTACGAACCACCCCCAGAGAGTTGCTTTCTCTAAATGACTGTAAGCTTTCCAGATATGACTCTCGAATATCCTCCAAACTATCGTTTAGTAGGCATACAAACATCACTCCATAGTTGCTTTCTCTGCATGAATGTAAGCGTTCCTATATATGATTCTCGTACTTCTTCCAAACTGGAGTTTAGTATGCCTACAAACCACAACCCCATCCTTGATTTCTCTGAGTCAATGTACGTGGCCCCAATATGACTCTCCCCCTTCTTCCAAAGTAGAGTTTTGCAGGCCTACCGTCCATCCCCGGAAAGTTGGTTTCTATAAATGAGTGTAAGCTTTCCTATATAACTTCTTCCAAAGTAGAGATTAGCATGGGTACAAAAAAGCCACCCCATAATTGCTTTCTCTGCATGAATGTAAGCGTTCCCTTATATCATTCTCCTACTTCTTCCAAACTAGAGTTCAGTATGCCTACAAACCACCACACCATCGTTGCTTTCTCTGAGGGAATGTAAGCCTTCCCATATATGACTCTCACTCTGAGACCAAAATAGAGTTTAGCACGCCTACATTCCACACCCAGAGATTTGCTTTAAGCGACTCTAAGTTTTCTTATATGTGATTCTCAAACTTCGTCCAAACTAGAGTTTAGCATGCCTAGAAAACACCACCCCAGAGTTGCTTTCTCTGCATGAATGTAAGCGTTTGAATATATGACACTGGTACTTCTTTCAAAATACAATTTAGCAGACCTAAAAATCCACCGCCAAGAGTTGCTTTCTCTAAGTGACTGTCTGCTTTCGAACTTCTTCCAAACTATATTTTAGCAGGCCTACAAAACACCACCCCATAGTTGCTTTCTCTGCGTCCATATAAGCGTTCATATATATGACTCTCGTACTTCTTCCAAACTGGAGTTAGTATACCTACAAACCGGCACCCCAATTTACCTTTCTCTGAGTGAATGAAGCGTATCCATGTATGCCTCTTTCACTTCATCCAAATTAGAGTTTAGCGGCCCACAAACCACCTCCTGTGAGTTGCTTTCTCTAGGTGACTGTAAACTTTCCTATATAAGACTCTCGAACTTCTTCCAAACTACAGTTTATCATGCCAACAATACAGCGCCCCATCGTTGATTTCTCTGAGTGAACATAAGCGTTCCCATATATGACTCTCACTCTTTTTCCAAAATAGAATTTAGCAGACCTACACACCAGCCCCCGATGGTTCCTTTCTCTAAGTGACTCTAATTTTCCCCAGATATGACTCTCGAACTTCCTCCAAAGTACAGATTATGATGATTACATACGCCACCCCACAGTTGCTTTCTCTGCGTGAATGTAACCGTTCATATATGACTCTCCTACTTCTTCGAACTACAGTTGTTATTCCTACAAACCACCACGACAAAGTTCTTTCTCTGAGTGAATGCAAGCGTTCTCACACTTCATCCAAATTACAGTTTAGCAGACCTACCAACAAACTACAGAGAGTTGTTTTCTCTGTGTCACTGTAATCTTTCCTATATAAGGCTCTCGAACTTCTTCCAAACCACAGTTTAGCATGCCAACAAAATACGACCACAGAGTTGCTTTCTCTGCGTGAATGTAAGCATTCGTATATATGACTCTCCTACTTCCTCCAAAATACAGTTTAGAATGCTTACAAACCACCACCCAAACGTTGCGTTCTCTGAGTGAATGTAAGCGTTCCCATGTTTGACTCTCACAATCGCTGCTAATTAGTGTTTAGAGGCTTGCAAAGCTGTCCCGAGTGTTGCTTTCTCTAGGTGACTGTAAGCTATCCTATATAACACTCTCGAACACCTTCCAAACTGCAGTTTAGCATCCCCACAACACATCACCCCATAGTTTCTTTCTCTGCATGAATGTAAGCGTTTGTATATGACACTGGTACGTCTTTCAAAATACAATTTAGGAGACCTAAAAATCACCCGCCAAGAGTTGCTTTCTCTAAGTGACTGTCAACTTTCGAACTTCTAATCTATAGTTTAGCATGCCTGCACTACAGCACCCCGTATTTGCTTTCTCTGTGTTAATGTAAGCATTCGTATTTATGTCTCTCGTACCTCTTCCAAAGTAGAGTTTAGTATGCTCAAAAACGGCCACCCCAACGTTGCTTTCTCTGAGTGAATGTAAGCGTTCCTGTATATGATTCTAACACTTCATTGAAAATAGAGTTTAGCAGGCCTACGAACCACCCCCAGAGAGTTGCTTTCTCTAAATGACTGTAAGCTTTCCAGATATGACTCTCGAACATCCTCCAAACTATCGTTTAGTAGGCATACAAACATCACTCCATAGTTGCTTTCTCTGCATGAATGTAAGCGTTTCTATATATGATTCTCGTACTCCTTCCAAACTGGAGTTTAGTATGCCTACAAACCACAACCCCATCCTTGATTTCTCTGAGTCAATGTACGTGGCCCCAATATGACTCTCCCCCTTCTTCCAAAGTAGAGTTTTGCAGGCCTACCGTCCATCCCCGGAAAGTTGGTTTCTATAAATGAGTGTAAGCTTTCCTATATAACTTCTTCCAAAGTAGAGATTAGCATGGGTACAAAAAAGCCACCCCATAATTGCTTTCTCTGCATCAATGTAAGTGTTCCCTTATATCATTCTCTTACTTCTTCCAAACTAGAGTTCAGTATGCCTACAAACCACCACACCATCGTTGATTTCTCTGAGGGAATGTAAGCCTTCCCATATATGACTCTCACTCTGAGACCAAAATAGAGTTTAGCACGCCTACATTCCACACCCAGAGATTTGCTTTAAGCGACTCTAAGCTTTCTTATATGTGATTCTCAAACTTCGTCCAAACTAGAGTTTAGCATGCCTAGAAAACACCACCCCAGAGTTGCTTTCTCTGAATGAATGTAAGCGTTTGTATATATGACTCTGGTACTTCTTTCAAAATACAGTTTAGCACACCGAAAAATCAACCGCCGAGAGTTGCTTTCTCTAAGTGACTGTCTGTTTTCGAACTTCTTCCAAATTATATTTTAGCATGCCTACAAAACACCACCCCATAGTTGCTTTCTCGGCATCAATATAAGTGTTCATATATATGCCTCTCTCACTTCATCTAAATTAGAGTTTAGCAGGCCTACAAACCACACCCCGTGAGTTGCTTTCTCTAGGTGACTGTAAACTTTCCTATATAAGAATCTCCAACTTCTTTCAAACTACACCATGCCAACAAAACACCACACCGTGGTTGCTTTCTCTGAGTGAACATAAGCGTTCCCATATATGACTCACACTCTGTTTCCAAAATAGAATTTAGCAGATCTACAAACCAGCCCAAGATGGTTCCTTTCTCTAAGTGACTGTAATTATCCCCAGATATGACTCTCGCACTTCCGCCAAACTACAGATTAACATGCATACATCGCCACCCCACAGTTGCTTTCTCTGCGTGAATGTAACCTTTCATATATATGACTCTCCTACTTCTTCCCAACTACAGTTATTATGCCTTCAAACCATCACGATGTTTCTTTCTCTAAGTGAATGAATGCAAGCGTTCTCACATTTCATCCAAGTTAGAGTTTAGCAGGCCTACCAATAAACTTCCGAGAGTTGTTTTCTCTGTGTCACTGTAATCTTTCCTATATAAGACTCTCGAACTTCTTCCAAACCACAGTTTAGCATGCCAACAAAATACGACCCCAGAGTTGCTTTCTCTGCCTGAATGTAAGCGTTCATATATATGACTCTCGTACTTCCTCCAAAATACAGTTTAGAATGCCTACAAACCACCACCCAAACGTTGCGTTCTCTGAATGAATGAAAGCATTCCCATGTTTGACTCTCACAATTGATGCAAAGTAGAGTTTAGCAGGCCAAGAAAGGCTCTCCCGAGAGTTGCTTTCTCTAGGTGACTGTAAGCTTTCCTAAATAAGACTCTCCAACTTCTTCCAAACTACAGGTTAACATGCCCACAAAACATCACCCCATGGTTTTTTCTTTGCATGAATGTAAGCATTAGTATATATGACTCTGGTACTTCTTTCAAAATACAATTTAGCAGACCTAAAAATCACCCACCAAGAGTTGCTTTCTCTAAGTGACTGTTCCGGTTTAGAACTTCTTCCAAACTATAGCATGCTTACAAAACACCACCCCGTAGTTGCTTTCTCTGTGTGAATGTAAGCGTTCCCAAATATCATTCTCGTACTTCTTCCAAACTATTTAGTATGCCTACAAAAACCACCCCAGTGTTGTTTCTCTGAGGGAATGTAAGCGGTCCCATGTTTGACTCTCACACTTCATCCAAATTAGAGTTTAGCATGTGTACAAAAAAAATCTCCCGAGAGTTGCTTTCCCTAGGTGACGGTAATCTTTCCTGTATAAGGTTCTCCAACTTCTTCCAAACTGCAGTTTAGCATGCCCACAAAACCTGACGCCATAAGTGCTTTCTCTGCGTGAATGTAAGTGTTCCTATATAGGACTCTCGTACTTCTTCCAAACTACAGTTTAGTATGCCCTACAAACCACCACCCAAACGTTTTCTCTGAGTGAATGTAAGCGTTCCCATATATGACTCTCACACTTCAACCAAAATAACTCTATTTCAACCAAAATAACTCTACATTCCACACCCAGAGAGTTGCTTTCTCTACGTGACTGTAAACTTTCCTATATATGACTCTCAAACTTCGTCCAAACTAGAGATTTGCAAGCCTACAAAACACCACCCCATAGTTGCATTCGGTGCCGGAATGTAAGCGGTTCTACATGTGATTCTCTTGCTTCTTCCAAATTACAGGTTAGTATGCCTAGGAACCACAACCACAACGTTGCTTTCACTGAGTTCCCATATATTATTCTAACACTTCATTGAAAATAGAGTTTAGCAGGCCTACGAAACACCCCCGAGAGTTGCTTTCTCTAAGTGACTGTAAGCTTCCCAGATATGGCTCTCGAACTTCCTCCAAACTATATTTTAGTAGGCATACAAACATCACTCCATAGTTGCTTTCTCTGCGTGAAGGTAAGCGTTCCTATATACGATTCTCGTACTTCTTCCAAACTAGAGTTGACTATGCCTACAAATCACAATCCCATCGTTGATTTCTCTGAGTGAATGCACGCGGTCCCCAATATGACTCTCCCCCTCTTCCAAACTGGAGTTTTGCAGGTGTACAAAACATCCCCCGAGTGTTGGTTTCTATGACTGTACCCTTTCCTATATATTACTCCTTAACTTCTTCCAAACTAGAGATTAGCATGGCTACAAAAACGCCACCCCATAATTGCTTTCTCTACGTGAATGTAAGCGTTCCCATATATCATTCTCCTACTTCTTCCAAACTAGAGTTTAGTATGCCTACAAACCACCACGCCGTCGTTGTTTTCTCTGAGGGAATGTAAGCCTTCCTATATAGGACTCTCACTCTTAAACCAAAATAGAGTTTAGCAGGCCTACATTCCACACCCAGAGATTTGCTTTCTCTAAGTGACTCAGCTTTCTTATATGTGATTCTCAAACTTCGTCCAAACTAGAGTTTAGCATGCCTATAAAACACCACCCCATAGTTACTTTCAGTGCATCAAAATGTATGTGCTCCTATATGTGATTCTCGTGCTTCTTCCAAACTGCAGTTTAGTAAGCCTACAAACAACCCCATCGTTGCTTTCTCTGATTGAATGTAAGCCTTCTCATATATGACTCTCACACTTCAACCAAAACAGGGTTTTGCAGGCCTACAAACCACCCGCAAAGACTTGCTTTTTCAAAGTGGCTGTTACCTTTCCTATATAGGACTCTGGAAATTCTCCCAAGCTAGACTTTAACATGTCTACCTGACACTACTCCGTAGTTGCTCTCGCTGTGTGAATGTAAGCGTTCCTATATATGAGTCTTGTACCTCTTCTTAACTAGCATCTGGCATGCCAAAATAACACTCCCCCATAGTTGCTTTCTTTGAGTTAATGTAAACATTCCTATATATGTCTCTCGCACTTCTTCCAAACTAGAGTTAAGTCTACAAACCAATCCTCGACAGCTGTTTTCTCTGAACGAATTTAAGCGTTCCTATATATGACTATGGCACTTCTTCCAAACTAGAGTTTAGCAAGCCTACACTCCACCCCCGTTCGTTGCTTTCTCTAAGTTACTGTAAGCTTTCCTATACATGGCTCTCGAAATTTTCCAAACTAGAGTTAGCATGCCTACTATACACCTACACATAATTGCTTTGTCTGAGTGAATATAAGCCTTCCTATATATGACTGTCGCACTTTTTCCAAATTAGAGTGTAGCCAGCCTGGAAAGCACCCCTTATAGTTGCTTTCATTGAGTGAATGTTAACATTCCTATGTATGACTCTCGCAACTTTTCCAATCTAAGATTTTAGCAATGCTACAAATCCCCCGCCGAGAGTTCCTATACATAACTGTCCTCTTTTTCCAAGCTAGAGTTTAGGAAGCCTAGAAACCGTCCCCCCGTAGACGCTTTATGTGAACGTAAGCGTTCCTATATATGACTCTCGCCTTCCTCCAAACTAGAACTTAACAAGCCTACAAACCAACTCCCTATAATTGCTTTCTCTGAATGAATGATATCGTTCCTACATAAGACTCTCGAACTTCTTCCAAACCAGAGTTTAACAAGCCAAAAAAGCACCCCCCATAGATGCTTCCTCTAACTCAAAGCTAATATTCCTATATATGATTCAGCTGCTTCATCCAAACTAGAGTAAGGCAAGCCTACAAATCACACACCAATAGTTGCTTTCTATAAGTAAATGTAAGCGTCCTTATATATGACTATAGCAATTCTTCCAAACTGGAGTTTAGCAAGACTACAAACCCCAGGACTCCACTCCATAGTACCCTGGGCATTGGCGCCTGCCTCTCATGCAGGACATAGGGGCGGACCCTCATCTCAGACACGGCATTGGTGGATTGTAGGCTTTTTTAAGTTTTTGAATTGAAGAACTCTGAGAATTGGAATTCGGTTTAGGTTAAGTTTAGGTTTTAGGGACTAGGATTAGGTTTAGGGGTTAGGGTTTTATGTTAGAATTAAGGTTAGGGTTAGGGTTAGGGTTGCTGGTAGGGTGAAGCTTAGGGTTGACGTTTTAGAATTAGGGATGAGGTGTTACGGTTATGACTATGGTTTAGGATTAGAATTACGGGATAGGGCTTCTTCTCAAGGTGTTATGCATTCACGTTAAGTTAAGGGGCTAAGTTAGGGTTACGGGGAGGTTTATGTTTTAAGGTGAGCAATAGGATCAGGGTTAGGTGTTATGTTCAGGGTGAGGGTTATCTGTTAGGGGTAGTGTTTATACTTAGTGTACGGGCCCTGTCTGCACTGGGCGGGGGGCGGGGGTTAGGGGGATGGGATTGTCCCCGGGAACCCACTCTATCGTACGCTGGGTATGGGCTCCTGGGTTTCATGCAGGACACAGTGGCAGAGCCCCCTTTTACTCATGGCATGGGAGGATTGTAGGCTTTCTAAACTCTGAGAAAGCAAGAACTCTGAGAATTAGATTTAGGGGTAGGATTCTGGTAATGTTTAGGGATGAAGATTAGTGTCAGGGTGGGGTCTTGGGTAAGGGGTTGGGGTTAAAGGTTAGTGTTAGGTTTAACAGTTACAGTTAGGTTTACGGTTAAGTCTCAGGGTTGGGGTTAAGGTTTGGGTTTAGCGTTTGGCACAGGGGTAGGCTTCAGTGTGAGCTTCAGGGTTAAAGATTAGGATTAGGGTTAGTGTGAGGGTTAAGGGTAAGGGTCAAGATTAAGGGTTCAGGTTGGGGTTAGGCTTAGGTTTAGGGTTAGGGGTTAGGGTTAGGCTTAGGGTCTAGGGTTAGGATTAGGGTTAAGTGTTGGGCTTAGGGTTGGGGTTTAGTGTTAAGTTTATCGTTAAGGATTAGGGTTAGGGTCAGGGTTAAATGTTTGGGTGCGGGTAATGGTTAGGGTCAGGGTTAAGGTTTATGGATAGGGTTAGTGTTAAGGGTTTACAGGCAGCTTTAGGGTTCAGGGTTAGAGTTAGCATTAGGGCTTAAGGTTAGGATTAGGTGGTAGGTTAGATTTAGGGTTAGATCTAGGCGTTAGAGTAAGGGTTAAGAGATAGGGTTAGGTTTAATGCTTAGGATTAGGGTTAGGGTTTGGGGTTAAAGTAAGTGTTAGGGGTTAGGTTTAAGGATCAAAGGTCAGTGTTATTTTTAGCTGTAGTGTTAGGGGTAGGGATAAGGGATAAGGTTGGCATAAGGGTTTTCTTTACTGTTAGGGTTAAGGGTCAGGCTTAGATTAAAGGTTAAGGTTAGGGTCAGTGTTAAGGGTTAGGGTGAGGGTTAACGGTTATGGTAAAGGTTAAGCGTTAGTGTTAGGGATTAGCGATTAGGGTTTTTGGTAAGTGTTAGGGTTAGGAGTTAGTGTTTTATGAAGGGGTATGGTTAGAATTAGGATTGGGGTTAGTGTTAGGGTTAGGTTTAGGGGTTAGGTTTAGGGTAAAAGGATAGGATTAGGGTTAAGGGTTGGGCTCAGGTTTAGGGTTAAAGTTTAGTGTTAGGGTTAATGTTTTGTGTTATGGTCCAGTTTAAGTGTTAGGGTGAGGGTTAACGGTTAGGATTAGGCTTAGAGGTTGGGGATATAGTGAGGGTTCAGTGTTAGGGTTAGGTTTAGGGTTCAGGGTTAAGGTTAGCTGTAGGGGTTATGGTTAGCGTTAGGTGTTAGGTTAGTGTCAGGGTTAGGTCTAGTCGTGAGGGTAAGGTTTAGGGTTACCTTTAAGAGCTAGGGTTAGGTTTAATGGTTAGGATTAGGATTAGGGTTAAGGGTTAGGGTAAGGCTTAGGGGTTAGGGTGAAGGGTTAAGGGTTTTTGTTAGGCATAGCGTTGGGGTTAGAAGTAAGGGTTACTGTCAGTGTTAGGGTTGTAGGTAGGGTTACGGTTAGGGTTAGCGGTTTCGAATTAGGGTTAGGGATTAGGTGTTACAGTGATGACTAGGAGATAGGTTTAGAATTATGGGATAGGGGTTGGTCTCAGGGAATGGGTTATGCACTAACGTTAGGATAAGAGGTTAAAGTTAGGCTCACGGTGAGGTTTACGTGTTAAGGGGAGAAATAGGAACAGGGTTAGGTGTTATGTTCAGGGTGAGGGATATCTGTTACAGGTATTGTTTATGCTTAGCGCACGGGCCCTGTCTGCCTTAGGCGGGGGTGGGGGGAGGTTAGGGGGCTGGGATTGTCACCAGGATCCCACTGTATCGTACTCTGGGTATGGGCCCGTGGGTTTGATGCAGGACACAGTGGTAGAGCCTCCTTTCACGCATGGCATGGGAGGATTGCAGGCTTTCTAAACTCTAAGAAAGCAAGAAGTCTGAGAATTAGATTTAGGGTTAGGAATATGGTTAGGGTTAAGAATGAAGTTTAGTGTTAGGGTGAGGGCTTAGGGTTAGGGATTAGGGTTAGGGTTAAAGGTTACTCTTAGGTTTAATGGTTACAGTTCGGTTTAGGGTTGACGTTTACGGTTAGGGTTAAGATGAGGGGTTAGGGTTTGCTAGAGGGTTAGGGTTAGGTACAGGGTTAGGGTTAAGTGTTAGGTTTCGGATTCAAGATTAGGATTAGGGTTAGGATTAAAGGTTAGCGTGAGCGTTAACTGTTAGTGTTAAGGTTAAGAGTTAGGGTTAGGGTTTAGGTTTAGGGTTAAGGGTTAGGGTTAGTTTTAGAGTTTGAGTTATGTGTTAGGGTTTGTGTTAGAGGTTAGGGTTAGGTTTACTGTTCACGGTTAGGGTTACTTTTAGGGGTCAGCATTAGGGTTCAGGATTAGTTTTAGGGTAAGGGTTTAGAGTTAGTGTTGGGCTTTAGGCTCGGGGCTTAGGTTCAGGGTCAGGGGTTAGGGTTGGTGGTAGGGCTTAGATTTATCGGTCAGTTTACGGGCACAGGACCTGGTTAATCTACGGTGAGAGGGGTGCGGTCGGAGTCACCACGAAAGCACATCATTGCCTGGGCCCTGGGACAAGGCCTACATGCAGGACTCATGCGGAGCCTCATCTCACACATGGCATGGCTGTATTGTAGGCTTGCTTCCCTCTGGGAATGGAAGAAGTGTGAGAATTAGGGTTAGGGTTGGGGTTAGGGGTTTCGAGTTAGGGGTTAGGTTTGGAGTCAGGGTTAGGTGCTAGGGATTAGTGGTTAGGGTTAGAGTAAGTGTTATGGGTTAGGTGTTAAGTCTGGTTTAGGGGTCCAGGGGAGGGTTTAGATTTGGAGTTAGGATTAGGCGTTAGGGTTAAGGGATAGGGTTAGGGTTAAGGGTTAGGCTTAGGGTTAGGGTTCAGGTTTAGGGTTAAGGTCAGGGTTAAGGGTTAGGGTGAGGGTTAACAGTTAGGGTTAGGGTTAGGGGGTTAGGGATAGGATTAGGGTTAAGGGTTAGGTTTATGGTTCAGGTTTAAGATTAACATTAGGGGGTTAGGGTTAGTGTTAACTGTAAGTCAGTGTTAGGGTTAGATCTCTAGGCATTAAGGTAAAGGTTAGGTTTAGGGTTAAGTGTTAGGGTTATGTTTAATGGTTAGGCTTGGGATTAGGGTTAAGGGTTAGGGTTAAGGGTAGGGGTTATGACTAAGGATCAATGGTTAGGGTTATTTTTATGCGTAGGGTTAGGGTAAGGGGTTAGGGTTAGTGTTAGTGTTGTTGGTAGGATTAAGGTTAGGGTTGGCGTATCAGAATTCGGGATCAGGTGTTATGGTTATGGCTAGGAGTTAGGGTTAGAATTACAGTATAGTGCTTGTTCTCAGGGTGTCATGCATTAACGTTAAGATAAGGGGTTAAAGTTAGGGTTACGGTGAGCTTTACCTCTTAAGGTGAGCAGTATGATCAGGGTTAGGTGTTATGTTCTGGGTTAGGCTTATGGGTGAGGTGTAGGGTTTATGCTTAGGGCACGGGCCCTGTATGCACTAGGAGGCGAAGATAGGGGTCTGTGATGGTCGCTGGTAACCTACTCTATCGTATGCAGTGTATGGGCCTCTGGTTTCCTGCAGGACACTGTGGCAGAGCGGGCTTTCATGCATGGCTTAGTAGGATTGTAGGCTTTCAAAACTCTGAGAAAGCAAGAAGTCTGAGAATTAGATTTCGGGTTAGGATTATGGCACGGTTTAGGGATGAAGATTAGTGTGAGGGTGAGGGCTTAGGGTTAGGGTTAGGGTTGATGGTAGGTTGAAGTTTAGGGTTTGCACTTTAGAATATGGATGAGGTGTTATGGTTATGGCTAGGGGTTAGGTTTAGAATTATGGGATAGGGCTTCTTCTTTGGGTGCTATGCATTAACGTTAAGATAAGGGGATAAATTAGGGTTATGGTTAGGTTTATGTTTTAAGGTGAGCAACACGATCAGAGTTAGGTTTTATGTTTGGAGTTAGGGTTATCTGTTAGGTATAGTGTTTTTGCTTAACGCACGGGCCCTGTCTTCACCAGGAGGGGGGGGTTAGAGACTAGGATTGACACTGGGAACCCGCTCTATCATGCACTATTTATGGGTCCCCGGGTTTCTTGCAGGACACAGTGGCAGAGCCTCCCTTTACTCATGACATGGGAGAATTGTAGGCTTTCTAAACTCTGAGAAAGCAAGAAGTTTGAGAATTAGATTTAGGGGTAGGTTTATGGTAATGTTTAGGGATGAAGGTTAGTCTTAGGGTGCGTTCTTAAGGTCAGTGGTTAGGGTTAAAGGTTAGTGTTAGGTTTAACAGTTACAGTCAGGTTTATGGTTATGTTTTAGGGTTAGGGTTAAGGTTAAGGTTTAGCATTTGGTACAGTGTTAGGCTTAAGTTTTAGCTTTAGGGTTAAAGATTAGGATTAGGGTTAGGGTTAAGGGCTAGTGTGAGGGTTAATGGTAAGGATCAAGACTAAGGGCTAGGGTTTTTGTTAGTGTTAGGAATAAGTCTTCGTGTAGGCTTTAGGGTTAGCGTTAAGTGTTATGGTTAGGGTTAGGTTTAGGGTTCATGGTTAGTGTTATGTTTAGGGGTTAGTGTTAGGGTTAGGGCTTAGGTTTAGCGTAAGGTTTTAGAGTTCGTGTTCAGCATTACGGTCGGAGCTTATGTTTACGGTTAGGGGTTAGTGTTAGTGTTAGGGCTGAGATTTAGCTGTTAGTTTAAGGGCACAGGACCTGTTTTATCTACAGTGAGAAGGGTGCTGTCGGAGTCTCCACGAAAGCACAAAATCGTTCCCTGATCCTTGGGAAAGGACCTACATGCAGGACTCAGGTGGAGCCTCATCTCACACATAGTATAGCTGTATTGTAGGCTTGCTTCACTCTGAGAATGGAAGTAGTGTGAGAATCAGGGTTAGGGTTTGGGTTAGGGGTTTGGAGTTTGGGATTATGGTTCGAGTCAGGGTTAGGTCCTAGGGATTAGGAGTTAGGGTTAGTGTTAGGGATAGGGGTTAGTTGTTGGGTTTGGGTTAGGGTGCTAGGGTTAGGTTTAGGGTTGGGGTTAATATTAGGGTTAGCGTTTAGGGTTAAAGGATAGGATTATGGTTAAGGGTTTGGCTTAGGGTTAGGGTTAAGGGTTAGTGTTAAGGTTTAGGGTTAAGGTCAGGGTTACGTGTTAGGGTGAGGGTTAACATTTAGGGTTATGGTTAAGGTCTTAGGGATAGGGTTAGGGTTAGAGTTAGGGGTTAGGATTAAGGGTGAAGTGTTAGGGTTATTTTTAGGCATAGTTTTAAAGTTAGGGGCTAGGGTAATGTTTGGTTTGATGGTAGGTTTAAGGTTAGGGTTAGCAGTTTAGAATTCGCATTAGGGATTAGGTGTTATGGTTATGGCTTGGAGTTAGGGTTAGAATTCAGAGATAGGAGTTGTTCTCAGGGTAAGTGTTATGCATTAACGTTATGATAAGGGGTTAAATTTAGGGTTATGGTGAGATTTACATTTTAAGGTGAGCAATGAGATCAGGGTCAGGTGTTATGTTCAGGGTTATGGTTAGGGGTGAAGGGTAGGGATTATGCTTACGACTCGGGCCCTGTCTGCACTAGGCGGGGGGGGAGGAGTTTGGGGTTGCGATTGTCGTCAGGAACCCACTCTAGTGTATGCTGAGTATGGGCACTGGGGTTTCCGGCAGGACACAGTGGTAGAGCCTCCTTTTATTCATGGCATGGGAGGATTGTAGGCTTTCTAACGCTGAGAAAGCAAGAAGTCTGATAATTAGATTTAGGGTTAGGATTATAGTTAGGGTTAGGAATGAGGTTAGTGCTAGGGTGAGGGATTAGGGCTAGGGATTATGGGTAGAGTTAAGGTTAAATGTTAGAGTTAGGTTTAACGGTTACAGTTAGGTTTAGGGTTACGTTTTAGGGTGAGGGTTATGGTTAGGGGTTAGGGTTTGGTACAGAGTTAGGGTTAAGTGTTAGGTTTAGGGTTAAAGATTAGAATTCAGATTAGGGTTGACGGTTAGTGTGAGTGTTAACGGTTAGGTTTGTGTTTAAGGGTTAGGGTTAGGGTTTAGGGCTAGTGTTAAGCGTTCGTGTTAGATTTAGGGTTAGAGTAAAGTGTTATGGTTAGGGTTATGGGTTAGCATTAGGGTTAAAGGTTAAGGGTTAGGTTTACTTTCAGGCACAGGGTTAGGATTAGGTGTTAGGGTTAGTGTTACCGTTAAGGTTTTTTGTAGGCTTAAGGTTAGGTTTAGCAGTTTAGAATTAGGGTTAGGGATTAGGTGTTATGGTTATGGTAAGGAGTTAGGGTTAGATTTATGGAATAGGGGTTGGTCTCAGGGTCAGTTTTATGCTTAAAGTTAGGGTAAGCGGTTAAAGTTAGTGTTACGGTGAGCTTTACGTGTTAAGGTGAGCAATAGGATCAGGGTTAGGTTTTATGTTTAGGGTTAGGGTTATGGGTGAGGGGTAGAGTTTATACTTAGGGTTAGGGTTAGGGTTAGGGTTTAGGGTTAAGGATCAAGGGTTAGGGTTAGGGTTAGTGTTAGGGCTGTTGGTAGGGTTAAATTTAGGGTTAGCAGCTTACAATTAGGTATTAGGTTTTACAGTTATGAATAAGAGTTAGGGTTAGAATTATGGGATAGGTGTTGTCCTCAGGGTAAGTATTATTCATTAACGTTAGGATAAGGGGTTAGGGTTAGGGTTATGGTGAGTTTTACATGTTAAGGTGAGCAATAGGATCAGGGTCAGATGTTATGATCAGGGTTAGGGTTATGGGTTAGGGGCAGTGTTTATGCTTAGGGCACAGGCCCTGTCTTCACTAGTTGGGGGGGTTCGGAGGCTGGGATTGTCACCAGGAACCCACTCTATCGTATGCTGGGTATGGGCCTCTGGGTTTCATGCAGGGCACAGTGGCAGAGCCTCCTTTCATGCATGGCATGGGAGGATTGTAGGGTTTCTAAACTCTGAGAAAGCAAGAAGTCTGAGAATTAGATTTAGGGTTAGGATTACGGTTAGGGTTAGGGATGAAGTTTAGTGTTAGGGAGAGGGCTTAGTGTTAGGGATTAGGGTTTGGTACAGGGTTAGGGTTAAGTGTTCGGCTTAGGGGTAAAGATTAGGATTAGTGTTAGGTTTAAGCGTTAGCTGAGGGTTAACGGTTAGGGTTAAGGTGAAGGGTTAGGATTAGGGTTTAGGGTTAAGATTAGGGGTTCGTGTTAGGTTTAGGGTTACACTTAAGTGTTAGGGTTTAGGTTCAGGTTTAGGGTTCATGGTTAGGGTTATGTTTAGGGGTTAGGTTTAGGGGTTAGGTTGGTGTAAGGGTATAGTGTTAGTGAAGGGAGTTTGGGTCAGGGTTTCTGTTTAGGGTAGGGGTTAGTGTTAGTGTTAGGACTTAGATTTAGCGATTAGTTTAAGGTCAGAAGACCTGTTTAATCTATGATGAGAAGGGTGTGGAATGGGTCGCTGAGACACCACAGCATTGTACCCTGGGCCTTGGGCTCAGACCTACATGCAGGAATCAGGGGGAGCCTGTTCTCACGCATGGCATGGTTGTATTGTAGGCTTGGTTAACTCTTAGAATGGAAGAAGTGTGAGAATTAGGGTTATGGTTAGGGTTAGGGATTTGGGTTTAGGGGAGAGTGTTCAAATGAGGGTTAGGGGTTAGGCATTAGGGGTTAGGGTTAGTGTTAGGGTTAGGGGTTGGGTTAGGGGCTAGGGTTAGGTTTAGGGTTGGGGTTAGTGTTAGCGTTCAAGTTAGGGATTAGAATTAGGGTTAAAGGATAGGATTAGGGTTAAGAGTTTGGCTTAGGGTTCAGGTTAAGGGTTAGGGTTATGGTTAAAGATTAGTGTTAGTTTAAACAGTTACAGTTAGGTTTAGGGTTAAATTTTAGGGTGAGGGCTTTTTAAACTCTGAGAGAGGAAGACGTCTGAGATTAAGATTTAGGGTTAGGATTATGGTTAGGATTAGGGATGATGATTAGTGTTAGGGTGAGGGCTTAGGGTTAAGGGTTAGGGTTAGAGTTAGGGTTAAGGTTAGTGTTAGTTTTAACGGTTAAAGTTGGGTTTAGGGTTAAGGTTTATTGTGAGGGTTAAGGTCAGGGGTTAGGGTTTCGTACAGGGTAAGAGTTAAGTGTTAGGTTTAGGGTTAAAGATTAGCATTATGGTTAGTGTTAAAGGTTAGTGTGAGGGTAAAAGTTTAGGGTTAAGTTTAAGGGCTAGGGTTAGGGGTTAGTGTTAGGGTTAAGGGGTCTTGTTAGGTTTAGGGTTACAGTTAAGTGTTATGGTTAGTGTTAGGGGTTACGGTTAGGCTTAGGGTTCATGGTTAGTGTAACATTTAGGGGTTAGGGCTAGGGTTAAATGATAGTGTTAGAGATAAGGCTTAGGCTTTGGGTAAAGGTTTAGGGATAGGTTTACGGGTTAGGGTTGGTTTCAGGGTTAAATGTTAGGGTGAGAGTTAACAGTTATGGTTAGGGTTATTGGTTAGGGGTTGTGTTTATGCTTAGGGCACGTGCCTTGTCTGCACTAGGCGGAGAGGTTAGGGGGCTAGCATATTCCCTGGGAAATCACTCTATCGTATGCTGGGTATTGGCCCCTGGGTTTCATGCTGGACACAGTGGCAGGGCCTCCTTTCACACATGGCATGGGAGGATTATAGGCTTTCTAAACTCTGAGAAAGAAAAAGTCTGAGAATTAGATTTAGGGTTAGGATTATGGTTAGAATTAGGGATGAAGTTTAGTGTTAAGGTGATGCCTTAGGGTTAGGGGTTAGGTTTAGGGTCAGAGTTAAAGGTTAGTGTTAGGTTTAACAGTTACAGTTAGGTTTAGCGTTAAGGTTTAGTGTTAGGGTTCAGTTTAGGGGATAAGTTTTGGTACAGGTTAAGGTTTAAGTGTTAAGTTTAGAGTTAAAGATTACAATTAGGGTTAGGTTTAAGGGTAAGTGTGAGGATTAACGGTTAGGGTTAAGCATGAGGGTTAGGGATTAGGTTTAGTGTTAAGGGTTTATGTTAGTTTAGGGTTAGAGTTAAGTGTTATGGTTAGGGTTAGGGGTTAGGGTTAGATATAGGGTGCATGGTTAGGGTTACGTTTAGGGGTTAGGTTTAGGGTGAGTGTTTGGTGTTAGTGTTGGGCATTAGGATAAGGGCTTAGGTTTAGGGTTAGTGTTTAGGTTTAGTGTTAGGGCTTAGATTTAGCGGTTAAAGGGCACAGGACCTGTTTAATCTATGGTGAGAAGGGTGCAGAATTGGTCCCCTTGACACCACACCATCGTACCTGGGCCTTGGGCCCAGACCTACATGCAGGACTCAGGCGGAGCCTCTTCTCACTCATGGCATGGCTCTATTGTAGGCTTGGTGAACTCTGAAAATGGAGGAAGTGTGAGAATTAGGGTTATGGTTATGGTTAATTGTTTGGGGTTAGGGGTTAGGGTTCGAGTGTGGTTCAGGGGTTAGAAATTAGGAGTTAGTGTTAGTGTTAGCGTTAGGGGTTAGGGGTTAGTGTTGGTTTAGGGGCTAGGGTTAGATTCAGAGTTAGGGTTAGTGTTAGGTTTAGGGTTAGGGATTATGGTTAGGGTTAGGAATTAGGGTTAGGGTTAGGCTTAAGGCATAGGATTAGGGTAAAGGGTTAAGGCTTAGGGTTAGCATTAGGGATTAGGGTTAGGGTTAAGTGTTAGGGTTTTGGTCTGATTTAAGGGTTAGGGTGAGCGTTAACAGTTAGGGTTAAGGTTAATTGTTAGGATTGGGGGTTAGGCTTAAGGATTCGTATTAGGGTTAGGGTATAAGGGTGAGACTTAAGTCTTATGGTTAGGGACAGGGCTTTTGGTTAGGGATAAGGGTTAGGAGTTAGGGTTACTTTTAGGCATAGGGTAGGATTAGGGGTGAGGGTTAGGGTTAGGGTTAGTGTTAGGGTTGTTGGTAGTGTTAAGGTTAGGGTTAGCAGTTTAGAATTAGGGTTAGGGATTAGGTTTTATGGTTATGGCTAAGATTTAGGGTTAGAATTATGGGATAGGCGTTGTTCTCAGTGTAAGTGTTATGCATTAACTTTAGGAGATGCGGTTAAAGTTAGGGTTACAGTGTGGTCTACATGATAAGGTGAGCAGTAGGATCAGGGTTAGGTGTTACGTTCAAGGTTAGGGTTATATGTTAGGCGTACTTTTTATGCTTAGGGCACGGGCCCTGTCTGCACTAGGCGGGAGGATTAGGGGTCTAGGATTGTGGCCGAGAACTTTCTCTATCGTACACTGGGTATGGGTCCCTGGGTTTCATGCAGGACACAGTGGCAGAGCCTCTTTTCACGCATGGCATGGGAGGATTGTAGGCTTTCTAAACTCTGAGAAAGCAAGAAGTCTGAGAATTAGATTTAGGGATAGGATTATGGTTAGTGTTAAGGATAAAGTTTAGCATTAGGGTGAGGGCTTAGGGTTAGGGGTTAGAGTTACGGTCAGGGTTAAATGTTAGTGTTAGGTTTAATGGTTACAGTTAGCTTTAGGGTCAAGTGTTAGGGTTAAGGTTAAGGTTAGGGGTTAGGTTTTGGTACAGGGTAAGGGTTAACTGTTAGGTTTAGGGTTAAAGATTACGATTAGGGTTAGGTTTAAGGGTTAGTGTGAGAGTTAACGGTTAGGGTTAAGGTTAAGTGTTAGGGTTAGTGGTTAAGTTTAGGTTTAAGTGTTCGTGTTAGGTTTAGGGTTAGAGTTAAGTGTTATGGTTAGCATTTGGGGTTAGGGTTAGGTTTAGGGTTCATCGTTAGGGTTACATTTAGGCATTAGGGTTATGGGTTAGGATTAGGGTAAGGGTTTAATGTTAGTGTTGGGCGTTAGGGTCAGGGCTTAAGTTTAGGGTTAAGGGTTAGTGTTAGAGTTAGCGTTAGGGCTTAGATTTAGAGGTTATTTTAAGGGCACAGGACCTGTGTAATCTATGGTGAGAAGTGTGCAGAATGGGTCATCGCCACACCACACCATCGTACCCGAGGCCTTGGGCCCAGACCTACATGCAGGTCTCAGGCAGAGCCTCTTCTCACGCATGGCATGGTTTTATTGTAGGCTTGGCTAACTCTGAGAATGGAGGAAGTGTGAGAATTATGGTTATGATTAGGGTTAGGTGTTTGGGGTTAGGGGTTAGTGTTCGCGTGAGGGTTAGGTGTTAGGGATTAGGGGTTAGGGTTAATGTTAGCATTAGGGGTTAACGGTTAGGGTTGGGTTAGGGACTAGGGATAGATTTAGGGTTGGGGTTAGGGTTAGGGTTAGGGGTTAGGGTTAGGGTTAAGGGATAGGATTAGGGTTAAGGGTTAAGGCTTAGGGTTAGCATTAAGGGATAGGGTTAGGGTTAAGGGTTAGGGTTATGGTCCGAGTTAAGGGTTAGGGTGAGGGTTAACAGTTAGGGTTAGGGTTATAAGTTAGGGATAGTGTTAGGTTTAAGGTCTAGGGTTAGGGTTAGAGGTAGCTTTACTGCTAAGATTAGGTCTCGGCATTAAGGTAAGGGTTAGTGTTAGGGTTAAGGGTTAGGGTTATGTTTAATTGTTAGGATTAGGATCAGAATTAAGGGTTAGGCTTAGGGTTAGGGGATAGGGTTAGGGTTTAGGGTAAACTTTTAAGGTTATGTTTAGGGATAAGGTTAGGGTTAGTGTTTAAGGTTAGGGTTAGTATTAGGGTTGTTTGTAGGGTTAAGGTAATGTTTAGTGGTTAGAATTAGGGTTAGGGATTAGGGGTTACTGTTATGGCTAGGAGTTAGGGTTAGAATTAAGTGATAGGGGTTGTTCTTAGCATAAGTGTTATGCATTAACGTTAGGATAAGTGGTTAAAGTTAGGTTTACGGTGAGGTTTATTTGTTAAGGTGAGCAATAGGATCAGGGTTAGAATTATGAGTGAGGGGTAGGGTTTTGCTTAGGGTATGGGCCCTGTCTGCCCTAGGAGTGGGACTGAGGGGGATGCGATTGTCACCAGAAACCCACTCTATCGTATGCAGGGTATGGGCCCATGGGTTTCTTGTAGGACACTCTGGCAGAGCCTGATTTCACGCATGGTAAAGGAGGATTGTAAGCTTTCAAATCTCTAAGAAAGTAAGAAGTCTGAGAATTAGATTTAAGGTTAGGATTATCGTTATGGTTAGGGATGAAGTTTAATCTTAGGGTGAGGGCTTCAGGTAAGGGGATACAGTTAGTTTTAGGGTTAAAAGTTACTGTTAGGTTTAACAGTTACAGTTAGACTTAGGGTTTAGGTTTAGGGTTAGGGTTAAGCTTAGGGGTTATGGTTTGGTACAGGGTTAGGGTTAAGTGTTAGGGTTAGGGTTAAAGATCATGACTAGGGTTAGAGTTAAGGGTTAGTTTGAGTGTTAACAGTTAGGGTTAAGGATTACTTTTAGGGTTAGGGGTTAGGATTAGTATTAGGGCTGAGATTTAGCGGTTAGTTTAAGGGCACAGGACCTGTTTAATCTATGGTGAGAGTGGTGCACAGGGTCGCTGCGACACAACACCACCGTATGCTGGGCCTTGGGCCAAGACCTACATATAGGACTCAGGTGGAGCCTCTTCTCACGCATGACATGGCTGTATTGTAGGCTTGGTTAACTCTGAGAATGGAAGAAGTGTCAGAAATCGGGTTAGGGCTGGCTGTAGGTGTTTTTAACCCCTAACCCTAACACTAACCCCCTAATCCTAACCCTAACACTAACCCCAAGGTTAAATCTAACCTTAACCCCTACGACAACCCTAACCCTAACCCTAACCCCTCTCACTGTAGAATAAACAGGTCCTGTGCCCTTAAACTAACCACTAAATCTAAGCCCTAACATCAACCCTAACCTCTGACCCTAAACCTAAGCCCTGAGCCTAAAGCCCAACACTAACTCTAAACTCTTACCCTAAAGCTAATCCCTAACCCTAATGCTAACCTCTAAACGTAACCCTAACTGTGAACCCTAAACCTAACCCTAACCTCGAGCGCTAACCATAGCACTTAACTCTAACCCTAAACCTAACATGAACCCTTAATCCTAACACTAACCCTAACCCTAACTCTTAACTTTAACCCTGACTGTTAACCCTCACACTAACCTTTAAACCTAACCTTAATCGTAATCTTTAACCCTAAACCTAATATTTAACCCTAATCCTGTACCAAACCCTAAACCCTAACCTTAAACCTAACCATAAACCTTAACCCTGAACCTAACTGTAATGGTTAAAACTAAGAGTAACCTGTAACGCTACCTGTAACCCCTAACTCTAAGCCTTCACCCTAACACTAACCTTGATCCTTAACCCGAACCCTAACCCTAACCCTAAATCTAATTCTCAGTCTTCTTGCTTTCTTAGAGTTTAGAAAGCCTACAATCCTCCCATGCCATGCATGAAAGGAGGCTCTTACACTGTGTCCTGAATGAACCGCTGGGGCCCATAACCAGAGTACGATAGAGTGGGTTCCTGGTGACAATCCCAGCCCCTAACCCCCCCCCCGCCTAATGTAGACAAGGCCCGTGCCCTAAGCATAAACTCTACACCTCACCCAAAACTCTAACCCTGAAAATAACATTTAACCCTGATTCTATTGCTCACCTTAGAATGTAAACCTCACCGTAACCTGAACTTTAACCTCTTATCCTAACGTTAATGCATAACACTTACCCTGAGATTAACCCCTATTCCATAATTCTAACCCTATCTCCTAGTCATAACTGTGACAACTAATCCCTAACCCTAATTCTAAACCACTAACACTAACTGTTACCCTACGTAGTTACTGTTACGGTAACGTACAGTTACCCTAACACTGAACCTAACCCTTACTCCTAACGCCAAAGCTATGGCTAAAAATAATGCTAACCCTTGACCCTTTACCCTAACTCCTAACCCTAATCCTAATCCTAACCACTAAACCCAACCTTAGCTCTTAACCCTAACCCTAAACCTTACCCTGACGCCTAGAGCTAACACTAACACTAAACTAACACCTAACCCTAATCATAACCCCTAAAGCTAACCCTAACCCTGAACCCTAAACCTAACCCTAACACTTAATACTAACTATATCCCTAACCCCTAACCCCAACCCTAACCCTAACCGTTAACCCTCACCCTAACCCTTAAACCGGACCCTAACACTAAATCTTAACCCTAAACCTACGCCCAACCCTTAACCATAATCCTATCCCTTAACCCTAAACCTAACCCCTAACCCTAAACCTAACACTAACCCCAATCCTAATTCTAACCATAGCCCTTAATACATCACTACGCCTAACCCCTAACCCTAACCCTAACCCCTAATGCTAACCCTAACACTGAACCCTAAACCTAACCCTATCCCTAACCCTTAAACATAACTCTATCCCTAACCAATAATCCTAAGCCTAATCTTTAACCCTCATCCTAGAGCTTAACTCAAACCGTAACCCTAAGCCTAAACCCCAACCCTAACACTTAACACAAACCTTAAGCCTTAACACTTAACCCCAATCCTATCCTTTAACCCTAACACTAACCCTGATGCCTAATCCTAACCCTAACACTAACCCCAACCATAAATCTAACCCTAGCCACTAATGCAAAACTAACCCCTAACCCTAACACTGACCCTAAATCCTAGTCCCTAACCACTAAACCTCACTTGAACCCTAACCCCTAACACCAAACCCTTAACCCTAACCATAACCCTATTTCTCACCCTACTTCCATTCTCAGAGTTAACCAAGCCTAAAATACAACCATGCAATGCGTGAGTAGAGTTTCCGCATGAGTCCTGCAAGTAGGTCTGGGCCAAAGGCCCAGGATCCGATGGTGTGGTGTCGCATGGAAACATTCTGCACCCTTCTCACCAAAGATTACACAGGTCCTGTACCCTTAAACTAACCACCAAATCAAAGCCCAAACACTGACCCTAACACCTAACCCTACCTAAGCCCTGACCCTAATGCCCAACACTAACACTAAACGCTTACCCTAAACCTAACCCCTAAATGTAACCTTAACCATGAACCCTAAACCTAACCCAAACCCCTAACCATAACCATAACACTTAACTCTAACCCTAAACCTAACATGAACACTTAACCCTAACCCTAACCCATAAACCTAACACTTAACCTTAACCCTAACCGTTAACCTTCACACTAAACCTTAACCCTAACCCTAATCCTAATCTTTAAGCCTAAACCTAGCACTTTACCCTTACCCTGTACCAAAACCTAACCCCTAATCTTAACCCTAAGCTTAAACCTTAAAGCTTAACCCTAAACCTAATTGTAACTGTTAAACCTAACACTAACCTTTAACCCTGACCCTAACCGAAACCCCTAACCCTAAGCCCTCACCATAACAGTAACCTATATTGCTAACCCTAACCCTAATCCTAGCCCTAAATTTAATTCTCAGACTTCTTGCTTTCTCAGAGTTTACAAAGCCTACAATCCTCCCATGCCATGTGTAGAAGGAGGCTCGGCCACTGTGTCCGGCATGAAACCAAGGGGCCCATACCCAGCGTATGATAGAATGGCTTCCGGCATCTATCCCAGCCCTCTAAGCCCCCTCCTAGAGCAGAGAGGGCTCGTGATATAAGCATAAACACTACCCCTCACCCATAACCCTAACCCTGAACATCACAGCTCACCCTGATACTATTGCTCACCTTAACACATCAACCTCACCATAACTCTAACTTGAACCCGTTATCCTAACGTTAATGCATAAGACTTACCCTAAGAACAACCCTTATCCCTTAATTCTAACCCTAACTCCTAGCCACAATTGTAACACCTAATCCCTAAGGCTAATTCAAAACTGCTAAACATTATCTTATCCCTACAAATTAACCCTAACCCTAACTGCTAACCCTAACCGTACACCTAAAAATAACCGTAACACTTGACACTTAACCCTAACCCTTAACCCTGATCCTAATCCTAACAATTAAACCTAACCCTAACTCTTAAGCCTAACACTAACACGTACCCTAATGCCTAGACCTAACCCTAAGAGTAAACGTAACCCCTAACCCTAACCCTAATCCCTAATGCTAACCCTAACACTGAACCCTAATCCTAAGCCTTAAACCTAACTCTATCCTTAACCCATAACCCTAGCCCTAACCGTTAACCCCACACTAACCCTTAATTCGAACTGTAACCCTAACCCTTAAAACTAAACCTAACACTTAACGCTAACCCTAAGCCTTAACGCTTAACCCTTATCCTATCCCTTAACCCTAACCCTAACCCCTAACGCTAACACTAACCCCACTCTAAATCTAACCCTAGCCCCTAACCCAACCCTAACCCCTAAGCCCTAACCCTATCACTAAACCCAACACCTACTCCCTAACCCCTAATCCTCACTCGAAGCTTAAGCCCTAACCCTAAGCCCTCTCCCTGACTAATCTTCATCCCTAACCCTAACCATAATCCTAACCCTAAATCTAATTCTCAGACTTCTTGCTATCTCAGAGTTTTAAAAGCCTACAATTCTCCAAAGCCATGCGTGAAAGCTGGCTCTGCCACAGTGTCCTGCATGAAACCCAGGAGCCCATACTCTGTGTACAATAGAGTGGGTTCCCGGGGACAATCACAGCCCTCTAACTCCCCCTGCTAGTGCTGACAGGGCCCATGCCCTAAGCAAAAACCCTGCACCTCACCCATAACCCTAACCTTGAACATAACACCTAACCCTGATGTTATTGTTCACCTTAACACGTAAACCTCACTGTAACCCTAACTTTAACCCCTATCCTAATGTTATTGCATAACACTTACCCTAAGAACAAACCCTATCCCTTAATTCTAAGCCTAACTCCTAGCATAACCGTAACACCTAATCCCTAACCTTAATTCTAAACTGCTAAACATTACCTTCACCCTACAAACAACCCTAACACTAACACTAACTCTAACCGCTAACCCTAACCCTAACCATTACCGTGATCATAATCCTAACAATTAAACCTAACCCTAATTCTTAACCCTAACACGAACCATTACCATAATGCCTAGACCTAACCCTAACTGTAACCCTAACCCCTAACCCTAACCCTAACAGCTAATGCTAACCCTAACCCCGAACCCTAAACCTAACCCTAACCCTATCCCTTAAACCTATTACTATCCCTAAACCATTACCCTAATCGCAACTGTTAACCCTCACTCTCACCCTTAACTTGGACCAAAACCCTAACCCTTAACCCTAACCTTAACCCTTACTGCTAATCTTAAGCCTTCACCCTTTACCTTAATCCTATCTTGTAAGCCTAACCCTAACGCTGACCCCTAACCCACCTGAACATTAACCCTAAACCTAAATCTAACGCTAGCCCCTTACAAAAACCTAACACCTAACCCCTGACACACTAATCCTAACTTCTAATTCCTAACCACTAAACTTCACTCAAACCCAAACCTCTAACCCCAAACACATAACCCTAACCATAACCCTAATTCTCACACTTCCTTTGTTCTCAGAGTTGACCAAGCCTACAATAGAGCCATGCCACGAGTGAGAAGAGGCTCTGCCTCAGTCCTGCATGTAGGTCTGGGCCCAAGGCCCAGGTACGATGGTGTGGTGTTGAGGCGACCCAGTCTGCACCCTTCCCACCATAGATTAAACAGAGCATGGGCCCTTAAACTAACCACTAAATCTAAGCCCTAACACTAAACCTAAATCCTAACCCTAAACCTCGGCCCTTATCCTAACGCCCAACAGTAACACTAAACACTCACCCTAAACTTAACCCGTAACCCGAACCCCTAAATGTAACCCTAACCATGAACCCTAAACCTAACCCTAACCTCTAGCCATAACCATAACACTTAACTCTAAACGTAAACGTTACACGAAGCCTTATTCCTAACCCTAAGCCCAACCCTAACCCTTAATCTTGACCCTTACCATTAACCCTCACACTAACCCATAACACTAACCCTAATCCTAATCTTTAACCATAAACCTAACACTGAAGCCTAACCCTGTGCCAAACGATAAAACCAAACCTTAACCCTAACCCTGAAACTTAACCGTAAACGTAACTGTAACTGTTAAAAATAACACGAACCTTTAACCCTAACCCCTAACCCTAAGAGCCCACCCTAAGACTAATCTTCCTCGCTAAACATTACCATAATCCTACCCCTAAATCTAACTCTCAGAGTTCTTGCTTTCTCACAGTTAAGAAAGCCTACAATCCTCCCATGCCATGAGTAAAAGGGGGCTCTGCCACTGTGTCCTGCATGAAACCCAGGAGCCCATACCCAGCGTACGATACAGTGGGTTCCTGGGACAATCCCATCCCCCTAACCCCCGCCCCCCGCCCAGTGCAGACAGGGCCGGTACGCTAAGTATAAGCACTACCCCTAACAGATAACCCTCACCCTGAATATAACACCTGACCCTGATCCTATTGCTCACCTTAAAACATAAACCTCCCCGTAACCCTAATTTATCCCCTTATCTTAATGTTAATGTATAACACCCTGAGAAGAAGCCCCATCCCATAATTCTAATCCTAATCCCCAGCCATAACCATAACACCTCATCTCTAATTCTAAAATGCCAACCCTACCTTCACCCTACCAACAACCCTAACCCTAACCCTAACCTCTAACCCTAAGCCTCACCCTATCACTAATCTTCAGCCTTAAACTGTACCATAATCCTAACCCGAAAACTAATTCTCAGACTTCTTGCTTTCTCAGAGTTTTGAAAGCCTACAATCCTACTAAGCCATGCATGAAAGCCCGCTCTGCCACAGTGTCCTGCAAGAAACCCAGAGGCCCATACACAGCGTACGATAGAGTGGGCTCCCAGCGACCACAACAGACCCCTAACTTCGATTCCTAGGGCATACAGGGCCCATGCCCTAAGCATAAACACTACCCCTCACCCATAACCCTAACCCAGAACATAACACCTAACCCTGATACTACTGCTCACCTTAACACGTAAACCTCACCGTAACCCTAACTTTAACCCCATATCGTAACGTTAATGCATGACACCCTGAGAACAAGCCCTATACTGTAATTCTAACCCTAACTCCTAGCCATAATCATAACACCGAATCTCAAATTCTGAAACGCCAACCCTAACCTTAACCCTACGAACAACACTAACACTAACCCTAACACCTTACCCTAACCCTATGCCTAAAAATAACCCTAACCGTTGATCCTTAGTCATAACCCCTAACCTTAACCCTAACACTTAACCCTAATCCCAATCCTAACCATTAAACATAACCCTAACTCTTAACCCTAACTCTAACCTTTACCTTAATGCCTAGAGTTCTAACCCCAACACTGACCTACAGTTAGAAGTAACACAAACCCCTAATGCTAACCTTAAACCTGAACAATAAACCTAATCCTTAACCCTAACCCCCTAACCCTAACCCTAACGGTTAACCCTCACCCTAACCCTTAACCCTGACCCTAACCCTAAACCTTAACCCTAACCCTGAACCCTAAACCTAAGCCTAACCCTTAACCCTAACCCTATCCATTAACCCTAACCGCTAACGATAACACTAACCCCAACCCTAAACCTAACCCTGGCCCCCTAACCCAGAATTAACACCGAACCCGTAACACTAACTCTACCCCTAACCACTAGCACCTAACCCTGACTCGAAACCTAACCCCTAACTCGAAACCCCTAACCGCAAACCTAACACTAATTCTCACACTACTTCCATTCCTAGAGTGAAGCAAGCCTACAATACAGACATGCCATGTGTGAGATGAGGCTCCACCTGAGTTCTGCATGTAAGTTTTGTCCCAAGGCCCAGGGAATGATGTTGTGCTTTCATGGTGACTCTGACCGCACCCCTCTCATCTTAGATTAACCAAGTCCTGTGCCGTTAAACTGACCGCTAAATCTAAGCCCTACCACCAACCCTAAATCTTTACCCTGAACCTAAGCCCCGAGCCTAAAGCCCAACACTAACTGTAAACACTTGCCCTAAACCTAATCCCTAACCCTAATGCTAACCCCTAAACGTAACTCTAACCATGAACAGTAAACCTAACCCTAACCTCTAACACAAACCCTAACACATAACTCTAACCCTAAAACTAACCCTAACCCTTAACCCTAAACCTAAACCCTAACCCTAACCCTTAACCCTAACCGTTAACTCTCATGCTAACCTTTAATCCTAACCCTAATCCTAATCTTCAACCCTAAACATAACATTTAACCCTAACCCTGTACCAAACACTAACCCCTCATCTTAACCCTATCCGCAAACCTCAACCCTAAACAAACTGTAACCGTTAAACCTAGCAGTAACCTTAAACCCTAACCCTAATCCGTAACCCTAAGCCCTCACCGTAACACTACACTTCATCCTGAACCCTAACCATAATCCTAACCCTAACTTTAATTCTCAGACTTCTTGCTTTCTTAGAGTTTAGAAAGCCTGCAATCCTCCCATGCCATGTGTGAAAGGAGGCTCTACCAATGTGTCCGGCATGAAACCCATGGGCCCATACCCAGAGTCCGATACAGTGGGTTCCCGGTGACAATGCCAGCCCCCTAACCTCCCCCCTGGCTAACGCAGACAGGGCCCGTGCGCTAAGCATAAACAATACCTTTAACAGATAACCCTCACCCTGAACATAACACCTAACCCTGTTCCTATTTCTCCCCTTAACACGTAAACCTCGCCGTGAGCGTAACTTTAACCTCTTATCCTAATGTTAATGCATAACCTATTCCACCAGAACATCCCCTATCCCATAATTCTAACCCTATCTCCTAGTCATAACTGTAGCACCTGATCCCTAACCGTAAATCTAAACTGCTAACCCCAACCGTAACCCTACCTACAACCCTAACACTGACAGTAACCCTTACTTCTAACCCCAACGCTATGCCTAACAAAAGCCCTAACCCTTCAACCTTCACCCTAACCCCTAAGCCTTACCCTAACACTTAACCCTAATCCCAATCCTAACCATTAAACATAACCCTGACTCTTAACCCTAACCCTAACCTTTGCCGTAATGCCTAGAGATCCAACCACAACAAGGACCTACAGTTAAAACTAACCCTAATCCCTAATGCTAACCTTAAACATGAACCATCAACCTAACCCTTAACCCTAACCCTATCCCTAACACCCTAACCCTAACCGTACCTGTTAACCCTCACCCTAACCCTTAACCCTGACCCTAACCCTAAACCTTAACTCTAAACCTGAATCCTAACCCTTAACCCTAACCCTAACCGTAACCCTAAACATTATCATAATCCTACCCCTAAATCTAATTCTCGGACTTCTTGCTTTCTTAGAGTTTAGAAAGCCTAAAATCCTCCCATGCCATGAGTAAAAGGGGGCTCTGCAGCTCTCTCTTGCATGAAACCAGGAGCCCATACCTAGCGTATGATAGAGTGGGTTCCCGGGGACAATCCCATCCCCCTAACCCCCGCCCCCCGCCCAGTGCAGACAGGGCCCGTACGCTAAGTATAAACACTACCCCTAACAGATAACCCTCACCCTGAACATAGCACCTGACCCTGATCCTATTGCTCACCTTAAAACATAAACTTCCCCGTAACCCTAATTTATCCCCTATCTTAACCTTAATGCATAACACCCTGAGAAGAAGCCCTATCCCATAATTCTAATCCTAACCCCTAGCCATAACCGTAACACCTCATCCCTAATTCTAAAATGCCAACCCTAACCTTCACCGTACCAACAACCCTAAGCCTAACCCTAACCTCTAACCCTAAGCCTCACCCTATCACTAATCTTCATCCCTAAACCGTACAGTAATCCTAACCCTAAATCTAATTCCCAGACTTCTTGCTTTCTCAGAGTTTTGAAAGCCTACAATCCTACTAAGCCATGCATGAAAGCCCGCTCTGCCACAGTGTCCTGCATGAAACCCAGAGGCCCATACACTGCGTACGATAGAGTGGGTTCCCAGCGACCATCACAGACCCCTAACTTCGCCTCCTAGTGCATACAGGGCCCGTGCCCTAAGCATAAACCGTACCCCACACCCATAACCCTAACCCAGAACATAACACCTAACCCTGATCCTACTGCTCACCTTAACACGTAAACCTCACCCTAACCCTAACTTAACCCCTTATCTTAACGATAATGCATGACACCCTGAGAACAAGCCCTATACCGTAATTCTAACCCTAACTCCTAGCCATAACCATAACACCTAATCCCTAATTCTGAAACGCCAACCCTAACCTTAACCCTACGAACAACACTCACACTAACCCTAAAACCCTTACCCTAACCCTACGCCTAAAAATAACCCTAACCATTGATCCTTAGTCATAACCCCTAAAGCTTAACCCTAACCCTTAACGCTAATCCCAATCCTAACCATTAAACATAACCCTACTTAACCCTAACCGTAACCTATACGCTAATGCCTAGAGATCTAACCCCAACACTGACCTACAGTTAACACTAACCCTAACCCCTAATCGTAACCTTAAACCTGAACCATAAACGTAACCCTTAATCCTAACCCTATCCCTAACCCCCTAACCCTAACCCTAACCCTAACTGTTAAGCCTCACCCTAACACTTAACCCTGACTGTAACCCTAAACCTTAACCCTAACCCTGAACCCTAACCCTAAGCCTAACCCCTAACCCTAACGCTAACCCCAACCCTAAACCTAACGCTGGCCCCCTAATCCAAATTTAACACCTAACCCCTAACACTAACTCTAACCCTAACGACTAATACCTAGCACCTGACCCTGACTCGAAACCTAACCCTTAACTCGAAACCCCAACCCCAAACCTAACCCTAATTCTCACACTACTTCCATTCCCAGAGTGTAGCAAGCCTATAATACCGCCATGCCATGTGTGAGATGAGGCTCTGCCTGTAGGTTTTGTCCCAAGGCCCAGGGAATGATGTTGTGCTTTCGTGGTGATTCCGACCACACCCCTCTCACCGTAGATTAACCAGGTCCTGTGCCCTTAAACTGACTGCTAAATCTAAGCCCTACCACCAAGCCTAACCTCAGACCCTGAACCTAAGCCCCGAGCCTAAAGCCCAACACTGACTCTAAACTCTTGCCCTAACCCTAACCCTAACCTTTAACCGTAATCCTAATCCTAACCATTAAATCTAACCCTAGCTCTTAAAGCTAACCCTAAACCTTACCCTCAAGACTAGACCTAACCGTGACACTAAACTAACACCTAACCCTAACCATAACCCCTAAAGCTAACCCTAACCCTGAACCCTAAACCTAACCCTAACACTGAACCTTCACTATATCCTTAACTCCTAAGCCTAATCCTAACTGTTAACCCTCACCCTAACACTTAAACTGGACCATAACACTAAACATTAACCCTAACACTAAACTTTAACCCTAACCATAAGCCCAACACTTAACCCTAATCCTATCCCTTAACCCTAAGCCTAACCCTAAGCCCTAACCCTAAACCTAACCCTAACCCCAACCCTAACCCTTAATCTTGACCCTTACCATTAACCCTCACACTAACCCTAATCCTAATCTTTAACCATAGAGCTAACACTGAAGCCTAACCCTGTGCCAAACGCTAAACCCAAACCTTAACCCTAACCCTGAAACTTAACCATAAACCTAACTGTAACTGTTAAACCTAACATTAACCTCTAACCCTAACCCCTAACCCTAAGACCCCACCTTAACACTAACCCTAACCCTAAACATTATCATAATCCTACCCCTAAATCTAATTCTCGGACTTCTTACTTTCTTAGAGTTTAGAAAGCCTACAATCCTCCCATGCCATGAGTAAAAGGGGGCTCTGCAGCTCTCTCTTGCATGAAACCAGGAGCCCATACCTAGCGTATGATAGAGTGGGTTCCCGGGGACAATCCCATCCCCCTAACCCCAGCCCCCCACCCAGTGCAGACAGGGCCTGTACGCTAAGTATAAACACTACCCCTAACAGATAACCCTCACCCTGAACATAGCACCTGACCCTGATCCTATTGCTCACCTTAAAACATAAACCTCCCCGTAACCCTAACTTATCCCCTTATCTTAACCTTAATGCATAACACCCTGAGAAGAAGCCCTATCCCATAATTCTAATCCTAACCCCTAGCCATAACCGTAACACCTCATCCCTAATTCTAAAATGCCAACCCTAACCTTCACCCTACCAACAAACCTAACTCTAACCCTAACCCCTAACCCTAAGCCTCACCCTATCACTAATCTTCATCCCTAAACTGTACCGTAATCCTAACCCTAAATCTAATTCTCAGACTTCTTGCTTTCTCAGAGTTCTGAAAGCCTACAATCCTACTAAGCCATGCATGAAAGCCGGCTCTGCCACAGTGTCCTGCATGAAACCCAGAGGCCCATACATTGCGTATGATAGAGTGGGTTCCCAGCGACCATCACAGACACCTAACTTCGCCTCCTAGTGCATACAGGGCCCGTGCCCTAAGCATAAACCCTACCCCACACCCATAACCCTAACCCAGAACATAACACCTAACCCTGATCCTACTGCTCACCTTAACACATAAACCTCACCCTAACCCTAACTTAACCCCTTATTTTAACGATAATGCATGACACCCTGAGAACAAGCCCTATACCGTAATTCTAACCCTAACTCCTAGCCATAACCATAACACCTAAACCCTAATTCTGAAACGCCAACCCTAACTTAACCCTACCAACAACACTAACACTAACCCTAAAACCCTTACCCTAACCCTACGCCTAAAAATAACCCTAACCATTGATCCTTAGTCATAACCCCTAAAGCTTAACCCTAACCCTTAACGTTAATCCCAATCCTAACCATTAAACATAACCCTACTTAACCCTAACCGTAACCTATACGCTAATGCCTAGAGATCTAACCCCAACACTGACCTACAGTTAACACTAACCCTAACCCCTAATCCTAACCTTAAACCTGAACCATAAACCTAACCCTTAACCCTAACCCTATTGCTAACCCCCTAACCATAACCCTAACTGTTAAGCCTCACCCTAACACTTAACCCTGACTCTAACCCCAAACCTTAACCCTAACCCTGAACCCTAACCCTAAGCCTAACCCTTAACCCTGACCCTATCCCTTAACCCTAACCCATAACCCTAACGCTAACCCCAACCCTAAACCTAACCCTGGCCCCCAACCCAGACTTAACACCTAACCCCTAACACTAACTCTAAACCTAACCACTAATCCCTAGCTCCTGACCCTGACTCGAAACCTAACCCCTAACTCGAAACCCCTAACCCCAAACCTAACCCTAATTCTCACACTACTTCCATTCCCAGGGTGAAGCAAGCCTACAATACAGCCATGCCATGTGTGAGATGAGGCTCTGCCTGAGTCCTGCATGTAGGTTTTGTCCCAAGGCCCAGGGAATGATGTTGTGCTTTTGTGGTGATTCCGACCACACCCCTCTCACCGTAGATTAACCAGGTCCTGTGCCCTTAAACTGACTGCTAAATCTAAGCCCTACCACCAAGCCTAACCTCAGACCCTGAACCTAAGCCCCGAGCCTAAAGCCCAACACTGACTCTAAACACTTGCCCTAAACCTAATCCCTAACCCTAATGCTAACCCCTAAACATAACTCTAACCATGAACAGTAAACCTAACCCTAACCTCTAACACAAACCCTAACACATAACTCTAACCCTAAAACTAACTCTAACCCTTAACCCTAAACCTAAACCCTAACCCTAACACTTAACCTTAATCTTAACCGTTAACTCTCATGCTAACCTTTAATCCTAACCCTAATCCTATTCTTCAACCCTAAATCTAACACAACCCTAACCCTGTACCAAACCCTGACCCCTCATCTTAACCCTATCTGCAAACCTCAAACCCAAAATGAACTGTAACCGTTAAACCTAACAGTAACCTTAAACCGTAACCCTAATCTGTAACCCTATCCCCTCACCATAACACTACACTTCATCCTGAACCCTAACCATAATCCTAACCCTAAATCTAATTCTCAGACTTCTTGCTTTCTTAGAGTTTAGAAAGCCTGCAATCCTCCCATGCCATGTGTGAAAGGAGGCTCTACCACTGTGTCCTGCATGAAATCCACGGGCCCATACCCAGAGTCCGATACAGTGGGTTCCCGGTGACAATCCCAGCCCCCAACCTCCCCCCAGCTTAATGCCGACAGGGCCTGTGCGCTAAGCATAAATGATACCTTTAACAGATAACCAACCCTGAACATGGCACCTAACCCTGTTCCTATTTCTCCCCTTAACACGTAAACCTCACCGTGAGCCTAACTTTAACCTCTTAACGTAACGTTAATGCATAACCCATTCCCTGAGAACATCCCCTATCCCATAATTCTAACCCTATCTCCTAGTCATAACTGTAACACCTAATCCCTAACCCTAATTCTCAACCGCTAAGCCTAACCGTAACGCTGCCTACAACCCTAACACTGACAGGAACCCTTACTTCTAACCCCAACGCTATGCCTAACAAAAGCCCTAACCCTTCACCCTTCACCCTAACCCCTAAGCATTACCCTAACCCTTAACCCTAATCCTAATCCTAACCATTAAACCTAACCCTAGCTCTTAAAGCTAACCCTAAACCTTACCCTCACGACT
Organism: Eulemur rufifrons; assembly: GCF_041146395.1. NCBI lineage: Eukaryota > Metazoa > Chordata > Mammalia > Primates > Lemuridae > Eulemur > Eulemur rufifrons. The sequence goes on along the minus strand of NC_091000.1, from coordinate 72,668,611 downwards.
AGACCTAACCCTGACACTAACCTAACACCTAACCCTAACCATAGCCCCTAAAGCTAACCCTAACCCTGAACCCTAAACCTAACCCTAACACTGAACCTTCACTATATCCCTAACCCCTAAGCCTAACTCTAACCCTAACCCTCACCCTAACACTTAAACTGGACCATAACACTAAACATTAACCCTAACACTAAACTTTAACCCTAACCATAAGCCCAACACTTAACCCTAATCCTATCCCTTAACCCTAAGCCTAACCCTAAGCCGTAACCCTAAACCTAACCCTAACCCCAACCCTAACCCTTAATCTTGACCCTTACCATTAACCCTCACACTAACCCTAATCCTAATCTTTAACCATAGAGCTAACACTGAAGCCTAACCCTGTGCCAAACGCTAAACCCAAACCTTAACCCTAACCCTGAAACTTAACCATAAACCTAACTGTAACTGTTAAACCTAACATTAACCTCTAACCTTAACCCCTAACCCTAAGACCCCACCTTAACACTAACCCTAACCCTAAACATTATCATAATCCTACCCCTAAATCTAATTCTCGGACTTCTTGCTTTCTTAGAGTTTAGAAAGCCTACAATCCTCCCATGCCATGAGTAAAAGGGGGCTCTGCAGCTCTCTCTTGCATGAAACCAGGAGCCCATACCTAGCGTATGATAGAGTGGGTTCCCGGGGACAATTCCATCCCCCTAACCCCAGCCCCCCACCCAGTGCAGACAGGGCCTGTACGCTAAGTATAAACACTACCCCTAACAGATAACCCTCACCCTGAACATAGCACCTGACCCTGATCCTATTGCTCACCTTAAAACATAAACCTCCCCGTAACCCTAACTTATCCCCTTATCTTAACCTTAATGCATAACACCCTGAGAAGAAGCCCTATCCCATAATTCTAATCCTAACCCATAGCCATAAACGTAACACCTCATCCCTAATTCTAAAATGCCAACCCTAACCTTCACCCTACCAACAACCCTAACTCTAACCCTAACCCCTAACCCTAAGCCTCACCCTATCACTAATCTTCATCCCTAAACCGTACCATAATCCTAACCCTAAATCTAATTCTCAGACTTGCTTTCTCAGAGTTTTGAAAGCCTACAATCCTACTAAGCCATGCATGAAAGCCCGCTCTGCCACAGTGTCCTGCATGAAACCCAGAGGCCCATACACTGCGTACGATAGAGTGGGTTCCCAGCGACCATCACAGACACCTAACTTCGCCTCCTAGTGCATACAGAGCCCGTGCCCTAAGCATAAACCCTACCCCACACCCATAACCCTAACCCAGAACATAATACCTAACCCTGATCCTACTGCTCACCTTAACACATAAACCTCACCCTAACCCTAACTTAACCCCTTATCTTAACGATAATGCATGACACCCTGAGAACAAGCCCTATACCGTAATTCTAACCCTAACTCCTAGCCATAACCATAACACCTAATCCCTAATTCTGAAACGCCAACCCTAACCTTAACCCTACCAACAACACTAACACTAACCCTAAAACCCTTACCCTAACCCTATGCCTAAAAATAACCCTAACCATTGATCCTTAGTCATAACCCCTAAAGCTTAACCCTAACCCATAACGCTAATCCCAATCCTAAGCATTAAACATAACCCTACTTAACCCTAACCGTAACCTATACGCTAATGCCTAGAGATTTAACCCCAACACTGACCTACAGTTAACACTAACCCTAACCCCTTATGCTCACCTTAAACCTGAACCATAATCCTAACCCTTAACCCTAACCCTATTGCTAACCCCCTAACCCTAACCCTAACTGTTAACCCTCACCCTAACCCTTAATCCTGACCCTAACCGTAAACCTTAATCCTAACCTTGCATGAGATGAGCCTCTGCCTGTGTCCTGCGTTATAGTTGAAGTCCAGGACCCAGGGTATGATCAAGTGAGGACGCAGCCATGCTCCACACCCACAGTGACCCGTATATTAGACAGGGCCCGTGCCCTAACACACACCATTAAACGTAAGCCCTAACCCTATCACTAAACCAAACCCCTAGTCCTACCCGTAAGCACTGACTCTAACTCCTAACTGTAATCCTAATCCCTAACCCTTACTCTTCCCTCTCACCCTAAACCTAAATCTAACCACTAAACATAATCCTAATCTCTAACCATAACAGTAATCCTAACGCTAATTCTCACCTAAAACCCTAACCCCTAAAACTAATCATAGTCCCTAACACCTAACCTTACCCTAACTCTAATTCTAATTCTCACATTTCTTCAATTCAAAAATTTAAGAAAGCCTATATAGTCCACCAATGCCATGTCTGAGATGAGGCTCTGCCCCTGTGTCCTGCCTGGCAGGGTGGCACCAGTGCCCAGGATAGTATGGAGTGGGGTCCTGGGGTCTGTAGGCTTGCTAAACTCCAGTTCAGAAGAATTGCTATAGTCATATATAGGGATGCTTACATTTACTTATAGAAAGCAACTATTGGTGTGGGCTTTGTAGGCTTGCCTTACTCTAGTTTGGATGAAGAAGCTGAATCATATATAGGAATATTAGCTTTGAGTTAGAGGAATCATCTATGGGGGGTGCATTTTGACTTGCTAAACTCTGGTTTGGAAGAAGTTCGAGAGTCTTATGTAGGAACGATATCATTCATTCAGAGAAAGCAATTATAGGGAGTTGGTTTGTAGGCTTGCTAAGCTCTAGTTTGGAGGAAGGCGAGAGTCATATATAGGAACGCTTACGTTCACATAAAGCGTCTACGAGGGGACGGTTTCTAGGCTTCCTAAACTCTGGCTTGGAAAAAGGGGACAGTTATGTATAGGAACTCTGCGGGGGATTTGTAGCATTGCTAAAATCTTAGATTGGAAAAGTTGCGAGAGTCATACATAGGAATGTTAACATTCACTCAATGAAAGCAACTATAAGGGGGTGCTTTCCAGGCTGGCTAAACTCTAGTTTGGAAAAAGTGCGACAGTCATATATAGGAAGGCTTATATTCACTCAGACAAACCAATTATGTGTAGGTGTATAGTAGGCATGCTAACTCTAGTTTCAGAAAATTTCGAGAGCCATGTATACGAAAGCTTACAGTAACAGAGAAAACAACGAACGGCAGTGGAGTGTAGGCTTGCTGAACTGTAGTTTGGAAGAAGTCCATAGTCATATATAGGAATGCTTAAATTCGTTCAAAGAAAACAGCTCTCAGGGATTGGTTTGTAGGCTTACTCAACTCTACTTTGGAAGAACTGCGAGAGACATATATAGGAATGTTTACATTGACTCACAGAAAGCAACTATGGGGGAGTGTTATTTTGGCATGCAAATGCTAGTTAGGAAGAAGTACAAGACTCATATATAAGAACGCTTACATTCTCACACTGCGAGCAACTACGGAGTAGTGTCAGGTAGACATGTTAAAGTCTAGCTTGGGAGAAGTTCCAGAGTCCTATATAGGAAAGGTAACAGCCACTTTGAAAAAGCAAGTCTTGGCGGGTGGTTTGTAGGCCTGCAAAACCCTGTTTTGGTTGAAGTGTGAGAGTCATATATGAGAACGCTTACATTCACTCAGAGAAAGCAACGATGGGGTTGTTTGTAGGCCTACTAAACTGCAGTTTGGAAGAAGCACGAGAATCACATATAGGAACACATACATTTTGATGCACTGAAAGCAACTATGGGGTGGTGTTTTGTAGGCATGCTAAAATATACTTTGGAAGACGTTCGAAAGCAGACGGTCACTTAGAGAAAGCAACTCTAGGCGGTTGATTTTTTGGTCTGCTAAATTGTATTTTGAAAGAAGTACCAGAGTCATATATAGAAAGGCTTACATTCATGCAGAGAAAGCAACTATGGGGTGGTGTTTTGTAGGCATGCTAAACTCTAGTTTGGACGAAGTTTGAGAATCACATATAAGAAAGCTTAGAGTCACTTAAAGCAAATCTCTGGGTGTGGAATGTAGGTGTGCTAAACTCTATTTCGGTTTGAGTGAGAGTCATATATGGGAAGGCTTACATTCCCTCAGAGAAAGCAACGACGGCGTGGTGGTTTTTAGGCATACTAAACTCTAGTTTGGAAGAAGTAGGAGAATTATATATGGGAACGCTTACATTCACGCAGAGAAAGCAATTATGGGGTGGCGTTTTGTAGCCATGCTAATCTGTAGTTTGGAAAAAGTTAAGGCGTAATATATAGGAAAGGGTACAGTCACTTATAGAAACCAACTCTCGGCCGGGCGCGGTGGCTCACGCCTGTAATCCTAGCACTCTGGGAGGCCGAGGCGGGTGGATCGCTCGAGGTCAGGAGTTCGAGACCAGCCTGAGCAAGAGTGAGACCCCCGTCTCTACTAAAAATAGAAAGAAATTATATGGACAACTAAAATATATATATACAAAAAAAATTAGCCGGGCATGGTGGCGCATGCCTGTAGTCCCAGCTACTCGGGAGGCTGAGGCAGTAGGATCGCTTGAGCCCAGGAGTTTGAGGTTGCTGTGAGCTAGGCTGATGCCACGGCACTCACTCTAGCCTGGGCAACAGAGTGAGACTCTGTCTCAAAAAAAAAAAAAAAAAAAAAAAAAAAAGAAACCAACTCTCGGTGGATTGTTTGTAGGCCTGCAAAACTCTACTTTGGAAGAAGGGCGAGAGTCATATTGGGGACCGCATGCATTCACTCAGAGAAATCAACGATGGGATTGTGGTTTGTTGGCATACTAAACTCTAGTTTGGAAGAAGTACGAGAATCATATATAGGGACGCTTACATTCATGCAGAGAAAGCAACTATGGAGTGATGTTTGTATGCCTACTAAACTATAGTTTGGAGGAAGTTCGAGAGTCATCTCTGGGAAGCTTACAGTCACTTAGAGAAAGCAACTCTCGGAGGGTGGTTCGTAGGCCTGCTAAACTCTATTTTCAATGAAGTGTTAGGAAACGCTTACATTCACTCAGAGAAGGCAACTTTGGGGTGGCCGTTTTTAGGCATACCCAAACTCTCCTTTAGAAGAGGTACTATAGACATATATACAAACGCTTCCATTAACACAGAGAAAGCAAATATGGGGTGCTGTAGTGCAGGAATGCTAAACTATAGAGTGGAAGAAGTTCGAAAGCTGACAGTCACTTAGAGAAAGCATCTCTTGGCGGGTGATTTTTAGGTCTGCTAAATTGTATTTTGAAAGACGTACCCGAGTCATATATACAAACGCTTACATTCATGCAGAGAAACAAACTATGGAGTGATGTGTTGTGGGCATGCTAAACTGCAGTTTGGAAGAAGTTCGAGAGTCTTATATAGGATAGCTTACAGTCACCTAGAGAAAGCAACACTCGGGAGAGCTTTGCAAGCCTGCTAAACTCTAATTAGCAGCAATTGTGAGAGTCAAACATGGGAACGCCTACGTTCACTCAGAAAACACAACGTTTGTGTGGTTGTTTGAAGGCATAATAACTGTAGTTCAGAAGAAATAGGAGAGTCATTCACACAGAGAAAGCAACTGTTGGGTGGCGTATGTACGCATGTTAATCTATAGTTTGGAGGAAGTTCGAGTCATATCTGGGGAAAATTACAGTCACTTAGAGAAAGCCAGCATTTGGGCCGTTTTGTAGATCTGCTAAATTCTATTTTGGAAGAAGAGTGAGAGTCATATATGGGAACGCTTATGTTCACTCAGAGAAATCAACGATGGGGTGGTGTTGTGTTGGCATGCTAAACTGTAGTTTGGAAGAAGTTCGCGAGTCTTATATAGGAAAGCTTACAGTCACCTAGAGAAAGCAACTCCCGGCAGATTATTTCTAAGCATGCTAAACTCTAATTTGCATCAATTGTGAGTGCCAAACATGGGAACGTTTTCATTCACTCAGAGAAAACAACGTTTGGGTGGTGGTTTGTAAGCATTCTAAACTGTATTTTGGAGGAAGTAGGGGAGGGTCATATATATGAATGCTTACATTCACGCAGAGAAAGCACTTATGGCGTCATGTTTTGTAGGCATGCTAAACTGCAGTTTGGAAGAAGTTCAAGAGCCTTATACAGGAAAGATTACAGTCACCTACGGAAAGCAACTCTCGGGAGATTGTTTGTACACATGCTAAACTCTAATTTGGATGAAGTGTGAGAGTCAAATATGGGACCGCTTACATTCCCTCAGAGAAACTACATTGGGGTGGTTTTTGTAGGCATACTAAATAGTTTGGAAGAAGTATGAGAATGACATATGGGAACGCTTACATTCACACAGAGAAAGCAAGCATGGGATTGTGTTTTGTAAGCATGCTAAACTATAGCTTGGAAGAAGTTCTAAACCTGAACAGTCACTTAGAGAAAGCAACTCTTGGTGGGTGATTTTTAGGTCTGCTAAATTGTATTTTGAAAGAAGTACCAGAGTCATATATACTAATGCTTACATTCATGCAGAGAAAGAAACCATGGGGTGATGTTTTGTGTGCATGTTAACCTGTAGTTTGGAAGAAGTTGGAGGGTCTTACAAATAGGAAAGCTTACACTCACCGAGAGAAAGCAACTCTCGGGAGATAGTTTCTTGGCCTGCTAAACTCTACTTTGCATCAATTGTGAGAGTCAAACATGGGAACACTTTCATTCAGAGAACGCCACGTTTGGGTGGTGGTTTGTAGGCATTCTAAACTGTATTTTGGAGGAAGTACGAGAGTCATATATACGAACGCTTACATTCAGGCAGAGAAAGCAACTCTGGGGTGGTATTTTGTTGACATGCTAAACTGTGGTTTGGAAGAAGTTCGAGAGTCTTATATAGGAAAGATTACAGTGACACAGAGAAAACAACTCTCGGTAGTTTATCGGTAGGCCTGCTAAACTCTAATTTGGATGAAATGTGAGAACACTTGCATTCATTCACTCAGAGAAAGAAACCTTATCGTGATGGTTTGAAGGCATAATAACTGTAGTTGGGAAGAAGTAGGAGAGTCATATGTATGAACGGTTACATTCACGCAGAGAAAGCAACTGTGGGACAGCGTATGTAGGCATGCTAATCTGTAGTTTGGAGGAAATTCGAGAGTCACATCTGGAGAAAATTACAGTCACTAAGACAAAGCAACCATCTTGGGCTGGTTTGTAGATCTGCTAAATTCTATTTTGGAAAAAGAGTGTGAGTCATATACGGGAACGCTTATGTTCACTCAGAGAAAGCAACCATGGTGTGGTGTTCTGTTAGCATGCTATAGTTTGAAAGAAGTTGGAGATTCTTATATAGGAAAGTTTACAGTCACCTAGAGAAAGCAACTCACGGGGTATGGTTTGTAGGCCTGCTAAAATCTAATTTGGATTAAGTGAGAGAGGCATATATATGAACGCTTATATTGACGCAGAGAAAGTAACCATGGTGTGGTGTTTTGTAGGCATGCTAAAATATACTTTGGAAGAAGTTTGAAAGCAGACAGTCAGAGAAAGCAACTCTCGGCGGTTGATTTTTCGGTCTGCTAAATTGTATTTTGAAAGAAGTATCAGAGACATATATACAAACGCTTACATTCATGCAGAGAAAGCAACTATGGGGTGGTGTTTTGTAGGCATGCTAAACTCTAGTTTGGAAGAAGTTCAAAAGCTGACAGTCACTTAGAGAAAGCAACTCTCGGCGGTTGATTTTGAGGTCTGCTAAATTGTATTTAGAAAGAAGTACCAGATTCTTATATAAAATCGCTTACATTTATGCTGAGAAAGAAACTATGTGGTGATGTTTGGTTGGCATGCTGAAATGTAGTTTGGAAGAAGTTCGACAGTCTTTTATAGGAAAGCTTGCAGTCCGCTAGAGGAAGCAACTTTCGAGAGATGGTTTGTAAGCTTGCTAAACTCTACTTATTCGTGACAGTCATACATGAGAACGCTAACATTCTCTAAGAGAACGCAACGTTTGGGTGGTTGTTTGTAAGCATACTAAACTGTATTTAGGAAGAAGTAGCAGAGTCACATATATGAGCGCTTACATTCACGCAGAGAGGGCAACTATGGGGTGGTGTTTTGTAGGCAAACAAATCTCTAGTTGCGAAGAAGTTAAGAGTAATAGAAAAGCTTACAGTCTCATAGAGAAAGCAACCCTTGGGTCCCGGTTTGTAGTTCTGCTAAATTCTATTTTGGATGAAGTGTGAATCATAAACGGGAACGCTAACATTCACCCAGAGAAAGCAGGGTTGCGGTGGTGGTTTTTATTCATACTAAACTGGAGTTTGCAGGCAGTACTAGAATAAAAGAATGCTTACATTCACTCAGAAAAAGCAAAGTTGGGGAGGTGGTTTGTAGGCGTACTATACTTTGGAAGAAGTACGAGCGTGATGCATAGGAACGCTTATATTCACAACTATGGGGTGGCCTTTTGTTGGCATGATAAATTATGGTTCGGAAGAAGTTCCAAAGTCATATATAGGAAAGCTTACAGTGAGAGAAAGAAACTCTCGGGCGGTGTTTTGTAGGTCCGGCAGATTGCATTTTGAAAGCCGTCCGAGATTCATATACGGGAACGCCTACATCCACTCAGAGAAAGCAATGTTGGGCTGGTAATTTGTAGGCATACTAAACTGTATTTGGGAACTCGTATGTATGACTCTCACACTTGATCCAAATTAGAGTGTACAAGGCCTATAAACCACTTCCTGAGAGTTGCTTTCTCTAGGGGAATGTAAGCTTTCCTGTATACGACTCTCGAAATTCTTCCAAGTTTTGTGGGCAGTGTAGCATACCCACAAAACATCACCCCATAGTTTCTTTCTCTGCATGAATGTAACCGTTTGTATCTATGACTCTGGTACTTGTTTCAAAATACAATTTAGCAGACCTAAAAATCACCCGCTGACAGTTTCTTTCTGTAAGTGACTGTCAGCTTTCGAACTTCTTCCAAACTACAGTTTAGCATGTCTACAAAACACCACCCCATAGTTGCTTTCAGTGCCTGAATTTAAGCGGTTCTATATGTGATTCTCTTGCTTCTTCCAAATTACAGGTTAGTATACCTACAAACCGCCACCCCAAAGTTGCTTTCACTGAGTGAATGTAAGCGTTCCTGTATATGATTCTAACACTACATTGAAAATAGAGATTAGCAGGCCTACGAACCACCCCCCGAGAGTTGCTTTCTCTAAGTGACTGTAAGCTTCCCAGAGATGACTCTCGAACTTCCTCCAAACTATAGTTTAGTAGGCATATAAACATCACTCCATAGTTGCTTTCTCTGCATGAATGTAAGCATCACTATATATGATTCTCGTACTTCTTCCAAACTAGAGTTTAGTATGCCTACGAACCACAACCCCATCGTTGATTTCTCTGAGTGAATGTACGTGGTCCCCAATATGGCTCTCCCCCTTCTTCCAAAGTAGAGTTTTGCAGGCCTACAAACCATCCCCCGAGAGTTGGTTTCTATAAATGACTGTACACTTTCCTATATATTACTCCTTAACTTCTTACAAACTAGAGATTAACATGGCTACAAAAAAGCCACCCCATAATTGCTTTCTCTGCATGAATGTAAGCGTTCCCATATATCATTCTCCTACTTCTTCCAAACTAGAGATTACTATGCCTACAAACCACCACACCATCGTTGCTTTCTCTGAGGGAATGTAAGACTTCCCATATATGACTCTCACTCAAACCAAAATAGAGTTTAGCACGCCTACATTCCACACCCAGAGATTAGCTTTAAGTGACTCCAAGCTTTCTTATATGTGATTCTCAAACTTCGTCCAAACTAGAGTTTAGCATGCCTACAAAACACCACCCCATAGTTGCTTTCTCTGCATGAATGTAAGCGTTTGTATATATGTCTCTGATACTTCTTTCAAAATACAATTTAGCAGACCGAAAAATCAACCGCCGAGAGTTGCTTTCTCTGACTGTCTGCTTTCAAACTTCTTCCAAAGTATATTTTAGCATGCCTACAAAACACCACACCATGGTTACTTTCTCTGCGTCAATATAAGCGTTCATATATATGCCTCTCTCACTTAATCCAAATTAGATTTTAGCAGGCCTACAAACCATACCCCGTGAGTTGCTTTCTCTAGGTGACTGTAAACTTTCCTATATAAGAATCTCCAACTTCTTTCAAACTATAGCATGCTAACAGAACACCACACCATGGTTGCTTTCTCTGAGTGAACATAAGCGTTCCCGTATATGACTCACACTCTTTTTCCAAAATAGAATTTAGCAGATCTACAAACCAGCCCAAGATGGTTGCTTTGTCTTAGTGACTGTAATTTTCTCCAGATGTGACTCTCGAATTTCCTCCAAACTACAGATTAGCATGCCTACATACGCTGTCCCACAGTTGCTTTCTCTGCGTGAATGTAACCGTTCATACATATGACTCTCCTACTTCTTCCCAACTACAGTTATTATGCCTTCAAACCATCACGATAAGGTTTCTTTCTCTGAGTGAATGAATGCAAGTGTTCTCACATTTCATCCAAATTAGAGTTTAGCAGGCCTACCGATAAACTACCGAGAGTTGTTTTCTCTGTGTCACTGTAATCTTTCCTATATAAGACTCTCGAACTTCTTCCAAACCACAGTTTAGCATGTCAACAAAATACCACCCCAGAGTTGCTTTCTCTGCCTGAATGTAAGCGTTCGTATATATGACTCTCGTACTTCCTCCAAAATACAGTTTAGAATGCCTACAAACCACCACCCAAACGTGGCGTTCTCTGAATGAAAGTGTTCCCATGTTTGACTCTCACAATTGATGCAAAGTAGAGTTTAGCAGGCCAAGAAACTATCTCCCGAGAGTTGCTTTCTCTCGGTGAGTGTAAGCTTTCCTATTTGTAAGACCCTCCAACTTCTTCCAAACTACAGGTTAACATGCACACAAAACATCACCCCATGGTTTCTTTCTCTGCATGAATGTAAGCATTAGTATATATGACTCTGGTACTTCTTTCAAAATACAATTTAGCAGACCTAAAAATCACCCACCAAGAGTTGCTTTCTCTAAGTGACTGTTCAGGTTTAGAACTTCTTCCAAGCTATAGTTTAGCATGCTTACAAAACACAATCCCATGCTTGCTTTCTCTGTGTGAATGTAAGCGTTCCCATATGTCATTCTCATACTTCTTCCAAACTATTTAGTATGCCTACAAAAACCACCCCAATGTAGTTTCTCTGAGGGAATGTAAGCGGTCCCATATTTGACTCTCACACTTCATCCAAATTAGAGTTTAGCATGTGTACAAACAATCTCCCGAGAGTTGCTTTCCGTAGGTGACTGTAATCTTTCCTGTATAAGGCTCTTGAACTTCTTCCAAACTGCAGTTTAGCATGCCTACAAAACATGACGCCATAAGTGCTTTCTTCGCGTGAATGCAAGTGTTCCTATATAGGACTCTTGTACTTCTTCCAAACTACAGTTTAGTATGCCCTACAAACCACCACCCAAACGTTGTTTTCTCTGAGTGAATGTAAGCCTTTCCATATATGACTCTCACACTTCAACCAAAATAGAGTTTAGCAGGCCTACATTCCATACACAGAGAGTTGCTTTCTCTATGTGACTGTAAACTTTCCTATATATGACTCTCAAACTTCGTCCAAACTAGAGTTTTGCAAGCCTACAAAACACCACCCCATAGTTGCTTTCAGTGCCTGAATTTAAGCGGTTCTATATGTGATTCTCTTGCTTCTTCCAAATTACAGTTAGTATGCCTACGAACCACAACCCCAACGTTGCTTTCTGGAGTTCCCGTATATTATTCTAACACTTCATTGAAAATAGCGTTTAGCAGGCCTACGAACCACCCCCCGAGAGTTGCTTTCTCTAAGTGACTGTAAGCTTCCCAGATATGACTCTCGAACTTCCTCCAAACTATATTTTAGTAGGCATACAAACATCACTCCATAGTTGCTTTGTCTGCATGAAAGTAAGCGTTCCTATATACTATTCTCATACTTCTTCCAAACTAGAGTTTACTATGCCTGCAAACCTCAATCCCATCATTGATTTCTCTGAGTGAATGTACGCGGTCCCCAATATGACTCTCCCTCTTCTTCCAACCTGGAGTTTTCCAGGTGAACAAAACATCCTTCGAGAGTTGGTTTCTATGACTGTACCCTTTCCTATATATTACTTCTTAACTTCTTACAAACTAGAGATTAGCATGGCTACAAAAACGCCACCCCATAATTGCTTTCTCTACGTGAATGTGAGCGTTCCCATATATCATTCTCCTACTTCTTCCAAACTAGAGTTTAGTATGCCTAAAAACCACCACGCCGTCGTTGGTTTCTCTGAGGGAATGTAAGCCTTCCCATATATGACTCTCACTCTTAAATGAAAATAGAGTTTAGCAGGCCTACATTCCACACCCAAAGATTTGCTTTCTCTAAGTGACTCTAAGCTTTCTTATATGTGATTCTCAAACTTCGTCCAAACTAGAGTTTAGAATGCCTACAAAGCACCACCCCATAGTTACTTTCAGTGCGTCAAAGTGTAAGCGTTCCTATATGTACTTGTGCTTCATCCAAACTGCAGTTCAGTAAGCCTACAAACAACCCCATCGTTGCTTTCTCTGAGTGAATGTAAGCGTTCTCATATATGACTCTCACACTTCAACCAAAACAGGGTTTTGCAGGCCTACAAAGAACCCACCGAGACTTGCTTTTTCAAAGTGGCTGTTACCTTTCCTATATAGGACTCTGGAACTTCTCCCAAGCTAGACTTTAACATGTCTACCTGACACTACTCCGTAGTTGCTCGCAGTGTGAGAATGTAAGCGTTCTTAAATATGAGTCTTGTACTTCTTCCTAACTAGCATTTGGCATGCCAAAATAACACTCCCCCATAGTTGCTTTCTGTGAGTCAACGTAAACATTCCTATATATGTGTCTTGCACTTCTTCCAAACTAGAGTTGAGTAAGCCTACAAACCAATCCCTGACAGCCGTTTTCTTTGAACAAATTTAAGCGTTCCTATATATGACTATGGCACTTCTTCCAAACTAGAGTTTAGCAAGCCTACACACCACCCCCGTTCGTTGCTTTCTCTGACTGTAAGCTCTCCTATACATAGCTTTGGAAAATTTTCCAAACTAGAATTTAGCATGCCTAATATACACCCACACATAATTGCTTTGCCTGAGTGAATGTAAGCCTTCCTATACATGACAATCGCACTTCTTTCAAACTAGAGTTTAGCAAGCCTGAAAATCACCCCCTCTCCAATAGTTGCTTTCTGAAAGTGAAAGGGAGCAGGTTTCTATATGACTCTCACACTTCCAAACTAGAGTTGAGTAAGCCTACACACAATCCCTGACAGCTGCTTTCTCTGAATGAATTTACGCGTTCCTATATATGACTATGGCACTTCCTCCGAACTACAGTTCAGCAAGCCTACACTCCACCCCCGTTCGTTGCATTCTCTAAGTTACTGTAAGCTTTCCTATACATGGCTCTCGAAATTTTCCAAACTAGAGTTAGCATGCCTACTATACACCTACACATAATTCCTTTGTCTGAGTGAATGTAAGCTTTCCTATATATGACTGTCGCACTTTTTCCAAACTAGAGTTTAGCCACCCTGGAAAGCACCCCTTATAGTTGCTTTCATTGAGTGAATGTTAACATTCCTATGTATGACTCTCGCAACATTTCCAATCTAATATTTTAGCAATGCTACAAAAATCCCCCGCAGAGAGTTCCTATACATAACTGTCCCCTTTTTCCAAGCTAGAGTTTAGGAAGCCTAGAAACCGTCCCGCCTTAGATGCTTTATGTGAACTTAAGCGTTCCTATATATGACTCTCGCCTTCCTCCAAACTAGAGCTTAACAAGCCTACAAACCAACTCCTTATAATTTCTTTCTCTGAATGAATGTAATAGTTCTTATATATGACTCTGGAACTTCTTCCAAACCAGAGTTTAGCAAGCCGAAAAAGCACCCCCATAGATGCTTCCTTTAACTCAATGCTAACATTCCTATATATGATTCAGCCTCTTCATCCAAATTAGAGAAAGGCAAGCCTACAAAGCACACACCAAGTTGCTTTCTATAAGTAAATGTAAGCATCCCTATATATGACTATAGTAATTCTTCCAAATTGGAGTTTAACAAGCCTACAGACTCCAGGACCCCACTCCATAGTACCCTGTGCGTTGGCGCCTGCCTGTCATGCAGGACATAGGGGCAGAGCCTCATCTCAGACACGGCATTGGTGGATTGTAGGCTTTCTTAACTTTTCGAATTGAAGAAGTCTGAGAATTAGAATTCGGTTTAGGGTAAGATTAGGTATTAGGGACTAGGATTAGGTTTAGGGGTTAGGGTTTTAGGTTAGAATTAGGGTTAGGATTACTGTTAGAGTTAGAGATTAGGATTATGTTTAGTGGTTAGGTTTAGGTTTAGGGTGACAGGCAAGAGTAAGGGTTAAGGATTAGGGTTACTGTTAGGAGTTATATTAAGGGCTTACGGTTAGGACTAGTGGTTTGGGTTAGTGTTAGGGTTAGGCCTTAGGTTTAATGGTGTGCGTTAGGGCACGGGCCCTGTCTAATGTACGGGGCACTGTGGGTGTGGAGCATGGCTGCGTCCCAACTTCATCGTAACCTGGGTGTTGGGGCTTCAACTCTCACGCAAGACTCAGGCAGAGGCTCATCTCACGCATGGTTAAGGTTAAGGTTTAGGGTTAGGGTCAGGGTTAAGGGATAGGGTGAGGGTTAACAGTTAGGGTTAGGGTAAGGGGGTTAGGGATAGGGTTAGGTATATGGTTCAGGTTTAAGGTTATCAGGGGTTAGGGTTAGTGTTAACTGCAGGTCAGTGTTAGGGTTAGATCTCTAGGCATTAGGGTAAAGGTTAGGGTTAGGGTTAAGAATTAGGGTTATGTTTAATGGTTAGGATTGGGATTAGGGTTAAGTGTTAGGGTTAAGAGTAGGGGTTATGACTAAGGATCAACGGTTAGGGTTATTTTTACGCATAGGGTTAGGGTAAGGGGTTAGGGTTAGTGTTAGTGTTGTTGGTAGGGTTAAGTTTAGGGTTGGCGTTTCAGAATTAGGGATCAGGTGTTATGGTTATGGCTAGAAGTTAGGGTTAGATATTACGATATAGGGCTTGTTCTCAGGGTGTTATGCATTAACGTTAAGATAAGGGGTTAAAGTTAGGGTTACGGTGAGGTTTACATGTTAAGGTGAGCAGTCGGATCAGGGTTAGGTGTTATGTTCTGGGTTGGGGTTATGGGTGAGGGGTAGGATTTACGCTTGGGGCACGTTCCTTTATGCACTAGGAGGCGAAGTTAGGGGTCTGTGATGGTCGCTGGGAACCCACTCTATCGTACACAGTGTATGGGCCTCTGGGTTTCATGCAGGACACGGTGGCAGAGCGGGCTTTCATGCATGGCTTAGTAGGATTGTAGGCTTTCAAAACTCTGAGAAAGCAAGAAGTCTGAGAATTAGATTTAGGGTTAGGATTATTATGGTAAGGGTTAAGGATGAAGATTAGTGATAGGGTGAGGGCTTAGGGTTAGGGGTTAGGGTTAGGGTTAGGGTTGTTGGTAGGGTGAAGGTTAGTGTTGGCATTTTAGAATTAGGGATGAGGTGTTATGGTTATGGCTAGGGGTTAGAATTAGAATTATGGGATAGGGCTTCTTCTCAGGGTGTTATGCATTAACGTTAAGATAAGGGGATAAGTTAAGGTTATGGGGACATTTATGTTTTAAGGTGAGCAATAGGATCAGGGTTAGGTGTTATGTTCAGGGTGAGGGTTATCTGTTAGGGGTAGTGTTTATACTTAGCGCAAAGGCCCTGTCTGCACTGGGCGGGCGGCGGGGGTCAGGGGGATGAGATTGTCCCCGGGAACCCACTCTATCGTATGTTGGGTATGGGCTCCTGGGTTTCATGCAGGACACAGTGCAGAGCCCCCTTTTACTCATGGCATGGGAGGATTGTAGGCTTTCTAAACTCTGAGAAAGCAAGAAGTCTGATAATTAGATTTAGGGGTAGGATTATGGTAATGTTTAGGGATGAATATTAGTGTTAGGGTGGTGTTAGGCGTTAGGGTTAAATGTTAGTGTTAGGTTTAATAGTTACAGTTAGGTTTACGGTTAAGTTTCAGGGTTAGGGTTAAAGTTTGTGTTTAGTGTTTGGCACAGG
>NC_091000.1:72342500-72345000 GCF_041146395.1 Eulemur rufifrons | reverse complement strand
ACCGCCACCCCCGGCCCTCCGGAGGACGGCACCTCCCTCCCCACGGCCGCACCCCACGACCACCCAGCGGCGGCGGCCGCCGAGGCGAGTCACAAGGGCGGGTGCGGGGAAGGAGAGCACGTCGGAGGCCGCGGGGACGACGGGACGGAGCACGGGCCGGCGGGCGCGGACCGGGGCCCACGGGGAGATCACCGGCGCCTCGACCGCACCCCCCTCCGCCCGACCTCGAGGGACACACACCGCGACACCCGAGAGAGGGAGGAGGTCGCGCAGAGTGGGGGAGGTGCCCGGGGAGACCAGAGGGCACCCCCCCAAACCAACGGAACGCCCTCCTTCCCCAGGCGCCTCAGCGGTCCCTCCGACGGACGGAGGCGGAGGGGACACGGCAGAGACATGGCGGTCAGCACCCATCCTGAGCCCCGAGCCCGGGCTCGGGACACGCAGCACGGCAGTGGGCCGCAGCGACCCCGGGGGTGGGCGCGCGACGGCGGACGATGCCGCGGCGTCCCGCGGGTCGCCACCGGGGCACGCATCCCCGGGGTGCGGCCCCAAACAGGCAACACGGTGGGGACGTGGACCCGGCCCCCCGTAGGCGCGGGGGCACGTTTGGCCGGCGACGCCGGTGTGGGGGAAAGAGGGGAAGACGAGGAGAGGGCGGAGGGTGGCGGCCCAGACCGCGGGGCCACCGCCAGGGGCATGCGGTGAAAGACGGCAACCCAGACACGACACCCTCCACGCACACAGACCCCCTCGTCCCCAGACCCCACAGCCCGGCGCCGAGCGACCGAGACACGCCGACGCGCGCGAGGGGCACGTGAACACACACCCCCTTCGGGCCCTCCCAGGCGAACCCCCCAGAAGGAGGGAAGGCCCGGCCACGCAGGGCGCGAGGCGGCTCCCGAGAGGATGGCACCGTGGCGCCCGCGGGAGAAAGCCCTCCCGGCCTCTCTCCCTCGTCGCGGGCGGCGACGCGACCCCACCACGTCCACCCCCCACAGCCAACGACGTGCCTACGTGGGGGCACGGGACGGAAGAGGAGGGGCACACCACCAAGGTCTGCACTTAGGGGGACGGAGGGACCCCTCAGCGGGGCCCTGTGAGAGAAACCCCCAGCCGCGCGACCCCCGCGGGGGCCCGGAGGCACACGGGGGGGGGGGCGATTGATCGTCAAGCGACGCTCAGACAGGCGTAGCCCCGGGAGGAACCCGGGGCCACAAGTGCGTTCGAAGTGTTGATGATCAATGTGTCCTGCAATTCACATTAATTCTCGCAGCTAGCTGCGTTCTTCATCGACGCACAAGCCGAGTGATCCACCGCTAAGAGTCCTATGAGGTTTGATGGGCGAGGACCTCCGCGGAGGGAGGCCCTCCCTGGCACGACACCTTCCCCACCCCCACCAAGGGGTAGGGAATTGCCTCAGGCCGAGCCAGTCAAGACGACAGGACCAGACTCCGAAAGGTCGGAAGTTCCCACACGGGGCACCCGGTGCGCGGGCACGGACGCCCCACAGGCACCCGGGAGGGGTTCCCGCCCCCGTGGCACGGAACGCCAGCGCGGCGACGCAGCAACGGGCGCGACGACGACCGCCGGGGTCAAGCCCCCTTTCCCACGACGGCCGCCAACGACCCGCCGCACGCGCGCACGCGCGCATGGCACCCCCGGCCCGGGGGCGGAGTCCGGTTGACGTGGGAGGAGGGGAGGAGGAGGAGGCAGCGGCGGCTTGCCTGGGGTGTTGCCGGGGCAAGGCCAGGCCGCTCCGGACCGCCAACTTCCCCGCCCACCCGACCCCTGCCCAAAACACCGGGCCCACCGCCCCCGACCCACGGGGCGGATGGGCGACCCCCAGGGGTCTTTAAACCTCCGCGCCGGAACGGGCTAGGTACCTGGAAGGGGGGGCGGACGGGGAGGGAAGACGGCGGCGCCCTCCCTCCACCACCCACAGCCGGCCAACACCACCACCGCCACCACGCCGGTCCCGACCGCAGCCGCTCGCGGGGCGCGGGTTCCGCCGCCCCTGACGGTCCAACCGACTCCCCGCACAACCACCACACGAACGGACGGCAGACGACCGGTGGGGGGTGGGGGCGGGAGGGGTGGAACACATCCCGGGAGGGCGGCGGCCCAGGGAGATGGCGGGACGCAGCGGGGAACCCTTCCCTGTGGCCCGGAGCCCACAGCCCCCCCGGGGAGCTCCGGCAAAACTCCACACGGATGGGACCGTCGCGCCCTCACCGCGCATCCCGAGAGACGCGCCGAGGTAGCCCGCGGTGCCGGGCGTATGCGGATGGCACGGGGAGTGGTGTGCTTGGCTGGCGGGGGCCGGCAAGGTGGCCAGAGGGGGGGACGCACGCAGGCGCTCCCACAAGCCTCGAACCGCCCTAGCGGGAGGGCGGGGGGCCGGCACGGCGCCGGCCCCCACGCCCGCGCCGCGCGCTTGAGGAAACACACGCGACCGGTCACCGGTCGATCGCTCGCTCGGCGACAGGCTCCGCGGGACTCT